>NC_056430.1:10665215-10712715 GCF_018296145.1 Oncorhynchus tshawytscha | reverse complement strand
TCTCCTCACCTCTCACCTCCTCTCCTCTCCCCTCCTTTCACCTCCTCCTACCTCCTTTCACCTCCTCTCACCTCACCTCCTCTCCCCTCCTTTCCTCTAACCTCTCCCCTCCCCTTTTCTCTCCCCTCCTCTCACCTCCTCCCCCCATCTCACACCCCTCCTCCTCTCCTCTCCTCTCCTCTCCTCTCCTCTCCTCTCCTCTCCTCTCCTCTCCTCTCCCTCTCCTCTCCTCTCCTCTCCTCTCCTCTCCTCTCCTCTCCCTCTCCTCTCCTCTCCTCTCTCCTCCTCTCACCTCCTCTCTCCTCCTCTCCTGTCTCCTCTCACCTCCTCTCCTCTCCCTCCTTTCCCCTCTCCTCTCCTCTCCTAGATGTGGAGATGTGGGGCACACCTTGGTTCAAACACAATTTGAAATCTTTCTAATACTTTGAGCGTTTGCATCTAGTCTGCCTGGAGAAGCCAGATGTGTGGGTTTTGAAGATTTGGGACTATTCTATTGTTTCCATTAAGCCAGGCAATCTAAATCAAGTGTAGATAAGCTTGTTCCATCCTCATTCCACTTGGTTTTACTCTCCCCATTCCAATATGTGAACAGATAAGAACAGAGATGAGAAACACAGGCAAGGCTCCTCTCAGATCATGGTTATTTGAGTCCCTCTATATCCACCGGGTGGTGTAACTAGGCCTATCTCTCTCCCTCTCTCTTTCTCCAGCCCACTGCTCAGGACGCTACCCAGCAGCCCAGCTGTCAGACTATCAATAGAGAGCTATGACAACAACTGGTACATATCCAACCTCTGCCTTTGCCTCGAGTTACACACACACAGAGAGAGAGAGAGAGAGTGAGAGAGAGAGAGAGAGAGAGAAAGATAGATAGACACCTGTAGATAGATAGATAGATAGATAGATAGATAGATAGATAGATAGATAGATAGATAGATAGATAGATAGATAGATAGATAGATAGATAGATAGATAGATAGATAGATAGATAGATAGATAGATAGATAGATAGATAGATAGATAGATAGATAGATAGATAGATAGATAGATAGATAGATAGATAGATAGATAGATAGATAGATAGATAGATAGATAGATAGATAGATAGATAGATAGATAGATAGATAGATAGATAGATAGATAGATAGATAGATAGATTGATTGATTGAGGGGGAGAGGGAAAGGAAGGGGGAGAGAAATGGAGGGAGGGAGAGTTGCTCAGCATCAGTTCAGGTCATCTCCCTGCAGGGAGATGCAGAGAGGCTGTGGCAGCTGGTGGCTCACCGCTCTATGAACACACACACTATGACGCTACACACACACACACACACACAAGCACACACGCACGCACACACACACGCACACGCACACGCACACACACACGCACACACACGCACACGCACACACGTGGACAGGCACACTCATGCGCACACACTTATGACGTACTACACACACACGCTAAAGCATGCGCATTCTCTTCTCTCTCTGTCTGTAGACTAGACAAGACAACACACCAGGGTTGATTGGAAAAAGCTGTTCAGAAGAGGAAGAGAAGAGGTATTGTCACATCTTGTTTTTAATCTTTGTTTCTATTGAACATGCCATACTAATAAAGGCATTTTAATTAATTGTATGAAGAGTGTCTTGGTCCTCCTTTCTTTTTGATGACCAATTTACCCTTTTTACCAAAGACTACCTTCTATCTACCAACACCTACTACTGTGTACCTTAGTACCTTCTATCTACCAACACCTACTACTGTGTACCTTAGTACTTTCTGTCCAAAACCTACTACAGTGTACCTTAGTACTTTCTGTCCAAAATGTACTACTGTGTACCTTAGTACCTTCTATCTACCAAAACCTACTACAGTGTACCTTAGTACCTTCTGTCTACCAAAACCTACTACAGTGTACCTTAGTACCTTCTATCTACCAAAACCTACTACAGTGTACCTTAGTACCTTCTATCTACCAAAACCTACTACTGTGTACCTTAGTACCTTCTGTCTACCAAAACCTACTACTGTGTACCTTAGTACCTTCTATCTACCAAAACCTACTACTGTGTACCTTAGTACCTTCTGTCTACCAAAACCTAATACAGTGTACCTTAGTACCTTCTCTGTCCAAAACCTACTACAGTGTACCTTAGTACCTTCTATCTACCAAAACCTACTACTGTGTACCTTAGTACCTTCTGTCTACCAAAACCTACTACAGTGTACCTTAGTACCTTCTGTCTACCAAAACCTACTACAGTGTACCTTAGTACCTTCTATCTACCAAAACCTACTACAGTGTACCTTAGTACCTTCTATCTACCAAAACCTACTACTGTGTACCTTAGTACCTTCTGTCTACCAAAATGTACTACTGTGTACCTTAGTACCTTCTATCCAAAACCTACTACAGTGTACCTTAGTACCTTCTGTCCAAAACCTACTACAGTGTACCTTAGTACCTTCTGTCCAAAACCTACTACAGTGTACCTTAGTACCTTCTGTCCAAAACCTACTACTGTGTACCTTAGTACCTTCTGTCCAAAACCTACTACAGTGTACCTTAGTACCTTCTGTCCAAAACCTACTACTGTGTACCTTAGTACCTTCTGTCCAAAACCTACTACTGTGTACCTTAGTTCCTTTCCGTCCAAAACCCACTACAGTGTACCTTAGTACCTTCTATCTACCAAAACCTACTACTGTGTACCTTAGTACCTTCTATCTACCAAAACCTACTACAGTGTACCTTAGTACCTTCTATCTACCAAAACCTACTACTGTGTACCTTAGTACCTTCTGTCTACCAAAACCTACTACTGTGTACCTTAGTACCTTCTGTCCAAAACCTACAGTCTGCTGTACCCCTGGGCTGGATGTTTAGGTCTAAAATCTGCAGTAAAGAAAAACACACACCTGTATAACTCCGATGCTGACCTGTGAACTAAAGAATAACAACACTGCTACGTCATTTAAACAAAATGTTGTGTCCATGAGGTGATAGAATATTTACGAGGAGATAGAATATTGGTACTATCACTATCTACTTAAATTAATGTTTTCCTAAGGAGGTTTTCTTACTCTGGTGTCTGTCTGGTATTTAATGGCTGATGTAATGTTGGGTGTACGAGTTATCCATCATTAGTTAGTGAAAGATACAGGAAATTAATAGTGACATAGGATCCCCACTCAGGGGATTTTTCTGCAAAACTCTTAGAATTTCATTCATCGTGTGGGTTTCCAATGTCCACTGTGTAAAAAAATATCAAAGATTTCAAATTCAAATAGGCCATCGAGGGGAAACATTTTGGAATTAGTAAAATGCTGAGATACTGCTCATTTAAAAACAAGGCTTCAGTTTATTCAGAAACATCTATGATATTGTGTTATAGCGTAGCGTTACTCAAGTTATAGAACCCATGATGTACTGAAGATATATAGAACCCATGATGTACTGAAGATATAGAACCCATGATGTACTGAAGATATATAGAACCCATGATGTACTGAAGATATATAGAACCCATGATGTACTGAAGATATATAGAACCCAAGATATATAGAACCCATGATGTACTGAAGATATATAGAACCCATGATGTACTGAAGATATAGAACCCATGATGTATTGAAGATATATAGAACCCATGATGTATTGAAGATATATAGAACCCATGATGTACTGAAGATATATAGAACCCATGATGTATTGAAGATATATAGAACCCAAGATATATAGAACCCATGATGTACTGAAGATATATAGAACCCATGATGTACTGAAGATATAGAACCCATGATGTATTGAAGATATATAGAACCCATGATGTATTGAAGATATATAGAACCCATGATGTACTGAAGATATATAGAACCCATGATGTACTGAAGATATATAGAACCCATGATGTATTGAAGATATAGAACCCATGATGTATTGAAGATATAGAACCCATGATGTATTGAAGATATATAGAACCCATGATGTACTGAAGATATATAGAACCCATGATGTACTGAACATAGAAACAACAGATTGATACTTCGATACCCCCCATTAAGGGACTGGTCTAAGAATGTAGCCTGGTGCCAGTGTTTTTGTAGAGCAGATGGGAGTGTTGAGAGGGGGATGGGTGGAGGGGGGGTGGAGGGATGGAGGGAAGGAAGGTGGGAGGGAGGGAGTATATATATATAATCTAACAAGCTGTGAGACTGTAATCCAGGCAGGGCCAGGTCAGCGTCACAGGACAAGACGACACACTCTTCATCATGACAGACACACACACACCTCCCTGCCTGCGTTCCTACTGTGGCAGCCAAGCATCCCTGCTAATTAGTACACTAGTTAATGATCCAAGTCAGTCACACTCTGGAGAGGCTGAGACACTCTCTCTCTCTGAAACTCTATTTTTTCTCTCTGTCTCTGACTCTCTTTCTCTCTCTCTCTCTCTGAAACTCTCATTTTTTCTCTCTCTCTCTCTGTTTTTCTTCTCAACCTGCAAACTTGTGGTACTTAGTGCTACAAAATGGTGGAGGTCTCAGAGTAGACTTGTTTGGAAGTCCTCAGTTACACGCAAGAGAGAGAGAGTGATAAGAGATAAGAGATAAGAGAGAGAGAGAGAGAGAGAGAGAAGAGAGAGAGAGAGAGAGAGAGAAGAGAGAGAGAGAGAGAGAGAGCGAGAGAGATGAGAGAGAGAGAGAGAAGGGAAGAGAGAGAAAGCGAGAGAGAGAGAGAGAGAGAGAGAAGAGAGAAGAGAGAGAAAGAGAGAGAGAGAGAGAAAGAGAGAGAGAGAGAGAGAGAAGGGAAGAGAGAGAGAGAAGGGAAGAGAGAGAAAGCGAGAGAGAGAGGGAAGGGAAGAGAGAGAGAGAAGGGAAGAGAGAGAAAGCGAGAGAGAGAGAGAGAGAGAGAGAGAGAAGGGAAGAGAGAGAAGGCGAGAGAGAGAGAAAGAGAGAGATAGAGAGAGAGAGAGAGAGAGAGAGAGAGAGAGAGAGAGAGAGAGAGAGAGAGAGAGAGAGAAGGGAAGAGAGAGAGAGAGAGACACAATTGTTAATGCAGAGCAGAATCAGGCCGATATCCGCTAATGATCAAAATCCAGAAAAGGGCTGTTAAATTCTACAACCACCTAAAAGGAAGTGATTCCCAAATATCAAAGCCATCACCTACAAACAAAATGAACCTGGAGAAGAGTCCCCTAAGCAAGCTGGTCCTGGGACTCTGTTCACAAACACAAATCTGGCCCTTGGAAATAACACTGAATCATATTAAATATGGGAGATCCACTCCCTTTTCTCCTTCTTTCCCTTCTTCCTGTTTTCTGTTGGACAGACAGAGACAGAGACAGAGACAGACAGATGGAGAGAGAGAAAGAAAGAGTGAGAATGTGAGAGCAAGAGAGAGAAAGCGAGAGAGAGAGAGAGAGAGAGAGAGAGAGAGAGAGAGCGAGAGAGAGAGAGAGCGAGAGAGAGAGAGAGAGAGAGACAGAGGAGAGAGAGAGAGAGAGAGAGAGAGCGAGAGAGAGAGTGAGAGAGATATAGAGAGAGAGAGAGAGACAGATGGAGAGAGAGAGAGAGACAGACAGATGGAGAGAGAGAAAGAAAGAGTGAGAATGTGAGAGCAAGAGAGACAGACAGACAGATGGAGAGAGAGAGAGAGAGAGAGAGGAAGATAAAGAGATAAAGAGAGAGAGAGAGAGAGAGAGAGAGAGAGAGAGAGAGAGAGAGACAGACAGATGGAGAGAGAGAGAGAGAGACAGACAGATGGAGAGAGAGAAAGAAAGAGTGAGAATGTGAGAGCAAGAGAGAGAAAGAGAGAGAGAGAGAGCGAGAGAGAGAGAGAGAGAGAGAGAGAGAGAGAGAGAGAGAGAGAGAGAGAGATAGAGAGGAAGATAAAGAGATAAAGAGAGAGAGAGAGAGAGAGAGACCACATACATTTAGCATTTCACCTCTCCAGGGAGCTAGCATCATTACTATACTGCCTCCTCTACCACACACAAACACTGGATCCTAGCTATTGTAGCAGTACAAATTCACTCACTCACACTGAAAAACAGACATACAGACATATATGTTTCTAATGTATACTGTTTAGGAAAGTGTTTCAAAACACTAAGCTGCCACCATTTTGAGGGTGTTGGGACACACATTTATTTGTATTTCCATTGGGCATATTCCAACAGAAATTGTCCAGCGTACTAACACAAGGTCATCTCTTGTTCAAGGTTAAAGGTCAATTACAACCATCATTGGCCACGATTTTACTGCTCCTTAAAGCAGATGTCACGGTTATCATTTAGTCCTGATTTCTGCCAACATTGTTCAAGAATATTTCTCCCTCTGGTGGGCATTATCATTTCAACACATTGATCGTGCTTTTTTTTTAGTAGACTAAAGGCGATTGATTTATTCGACAATCATTTCGAAAGAAACTATTTCCTTGTTTACCACGGCAAATATACTGTGACAATTTACACGACACCTTGTGTGGAAACTGATTCTGTTGTAGCCTACTACCATGACTTATTTTCCCTTCCAATTTATAGAATCCAACAAATTAAAAAAAGAAATTCATCTTTAAAAAGAAGGCCGTTTCTTATAAAGATCGGGGGGAATATCCCTAGGCTGTCCATATTTGAAATGTGTAAGTTATTAACGGATGAGTTAGGCCTAAACAATCTCTGTATTCTTTTTTATCAAATGATAATTCAGCCTTATAATGTTTTTTAAAATACCACATTATTTTTCAATTTAGGGTGAAACATTTGAATGAAATATAGGCCTTTTACTTCTATTTTTTTTTTTTATTCATCAGCCTTACGGTGTACGATGCTCCTGATAGGTCAATATTTAATTGGGGTGGGAGTAGACAACGTAGACTCAGCTGTGTCATAATGGAACGACGAGAGACCAACTGATCTGTTGGTTTCATTTTGTGGGTTTTTGGTTACTATGAAGTTGGTTACAACACGCAGGTGCATGTTATCTCCCATTAGTTGGTTTAAAGAAATAGAGTAGTAACCTGCAGGAGCACAATAAGTTTTGCCTGTTCGTTGCAATCGAGCCATGCAGTATTACAGAGTATTTACAAGAAATATAAATGAGAAACTGTGTGAAGAGACGATTTCATAAAGAGCTAGAGCAAACCTGGCTATAAATGTGTCAAAAAAAATGCACGGATGGATGGATACCCTAATGCATTTCAAACCACATAACTACAGGAAGTAGTGTTGGTGTAGGTGACGGACATTACGGTTTGGTGTGCGGCAGTGAGGATTTGGTCTATGAATCTTCCCATTACTGATATGAAACTGGAGACATCTCCTCTGGTCCAGGAAGTTAAACACTCTGGAATGCAACATCTTTCTCTTGCTTCTCAGATATCCATCTCTCTTTCAGATTCTCTCTCTTCTCGTTGTCTCTCTCCCCCTCTGTCTCTCTCTCTCTTGCTCTCTCATTCTCTTTCTCTCTCTCTCTCTCTCTCTCTCATTCTCTTTCTTTCTCTCTCTCTCTCGTCTCTCTGTCTCTCTCTCTCTCTCTCTTTCTTGCTCTCTCATTCTCTATCTCTCTCTTGCTCTCTCATTCTCTCTCTCTCTCTCTCTCTTGCTCTCTCATTCTCTTTCTCATTCTCTTTCTTTCTCTCTCTCTCTCTCATCTCTCTGTCTCTCTCTCTCTCTCTCTCTCTCTCTTTTCTTGCTCTCTCATTCTCTCTCTCTCTCTCTCTCTCTCTTTCTTGCTCTCTCATTCTCTCTCTCTCTATCTCTCTCTTGCTCTCTCATTCTCTTTCTTTCTTTCTTTCTTTCTTTCTTTCTTTCTTTCTTTCTTTCTTTCTTTCTTTCTTTCTTTCTTTCTTTCTTTCTCTCTCTCTCTCTCTCTCTCTCTCTCTCTCTCTCACATTCTCTCTGTCTCGCTCCCCTAGGTCTCACTCTCCTTGCTTTCAGACAACACACAGTGTCTTTATTCCTGTCTTCCATTACCTTGAACCCAGGCGGGGATCTGGCCCTTGATCTGGCACTAAGCAAATCTGCAATAATAAAAGCATTACAGGGTTGAGTAGGAAATAACACTGAATCATATTAAATATGGGAGATCCACTCCCCTTTCTCCTTCTTTCCCTTCTTCCTGTTTTCTGTTGGACAGAGAGAAAGAAAGAGTGAGAGAGAGAAAGAGAGAAAGAGAGAGAGAGCGAGAAAGAGAGAAAGAGAGAAAGAAAGAGAGAGAGAGAGAGAGAGAGAGAGAGAGAGAGATAGAGAGAGAGTGAGAAAGAGAGAGAGAGATAGAGAGAGAGTGAGAAAGAGAGAGAGAGAGAGAGAGAGAGAGATAGAGAGAGAGTGAGAAAGAGAGAGAGGAAGAGAGAGAGAGAGCGAGTGAAAGAGATAGAGCGAGGGGGGAGCAGAGGGAGAGAAGAAGAGAAAGAAGGAGAGAGAGGGGGAGTGAGAGGAGAAGAGGTTTGTCCTTGGACAGACAGAGGGAGGAGAAGCAGGGAGTGGCATGACTTGATCTCCTGCGATAATGTGGAGAGCAGGTAGAGACCAGGGTTAGCGTTCTGTGGAGCTCCTCACTGTATATATATTTCATGGACTTTACTTTTACATACAGACACTCACCTTTTTTCATTTTGGGATGTCTCCCTCTATCATCCCTCCTCCCTCCTCTCTCCATACCTCCCTCCATCCATCCATCCCTCCTTCCCTGCTCCCACCTCCCTCCCTCCCTCCATCCATCCCTCCTCCCTCCCCCTCCATCCTGTCCCCTTCCATCCTCCCTCCCCTCTCCATCCTGCCCCACTCCCCTCCCTCCTTCCCACATCCATCCTCCCTCCCTCTCTCCTCCCTCCCTCCATCCCTCCTCCCTCCATCCTGCCCCACTCTATCCCTCCCTCCTTCCCACATCCATCCTCCCTCCCTCTCCCTCCCTCCCTCCATCCCTCCTCCCTCCATCCTGCCCCACTCTACCCCTCCCTCCTTCCCACATCCATCCTCCCTCCCACTCTCCTCCCTCCATCTCTCCTCCCTCCATCCTGCCCCACTCTATCCCTCCCTCCTTCCCACCTCCATCCCTGCCAACCCCCTCCCTTTATTAAATTAATCCATGATTTAACTGCATTTTCTGTTTTTAGAGACTTTTTATGGAGTGAATGGAACACTCTTAGTAAGATTGGGAAACGCATCAATAGTCAATTGTTAATTTATCCTGAGAAGTCTTACTGATGATAACCCTGTCATGTACTGTCGTACGATGGTGCAAATATGATCCTGAAATCCTGATTAAAATACCACCCTGAAATCCTGATGAAAATACCACCCTGAAATCCTGATTAAAATCCCACCCTGAAATCCTGATTAAAATCCCACCCTGAAATCCTGATTAAAATCCCACCCTGAAATCCTGATTAAAATATTAAAACACCACTTTCATACAACATTACGTACCAGAGGTGTTTATTTGAAGCATGACAACTCAGGACAGTCATGAGATTCTCTAGCCCCTATCCTCTCCTCTCTCCTCTTCTCCTCTCTCTTCCTCTCTCTCCTTTCTCTCTTCTTCTCTCCCTCTCTCGCTCCTCTCCTCTCCCTCTCCCTCTCTCTCTCTCTCTCTCTCTCCTCTCCTCTCTCCCTCTCTCTCTCTCCTCTGTCCCTCTCTCTCTCTCCTCTCTCTCTCCTCCCTAGACACAGTCCTTTAGCACCTTGTAAGAGGGGGCATTGTCTTTCATAAGCACTGTGCTACTGTAGCCTTGTACACAGTCATTTCTCATCACAGCGGTCTCAGAGTGGTGATGGTGCTGGTGCTTATGGAAGAGATCATCACCACTCATTAACCCCCCTCCACGTCATAGTCAACATAGCTAATATAACTCACGTGTTAGTAAACCCACTACAATCCTGCAGTAAAGTTACAGTGTATAGTCAGTAAGCAGTTACACCAACGGGCCCCGGTGGCAATAAATGACTAAAACCAAAAGCTTACCTTGACTTGGAAGAGTTCCAGTGTTGTGTTGGATAGTCATAGCCAGCTAGCTAACATAGCATCCCTCTGTTATAGCCAGCTAGCTAACATAGCATCCCTCTGTTATAGCCAGCTAGCTAACATAGCATCCCTCTGTTATAGCCAGCTAGCTAACATAGCATCCCTCTGTTATAGCCAGCTAGCTAACATAGCATCCCTCTGTCATAGCCAGCTGGCTAACATAGCATCCCTCTGTTATAGCCAGCTAGCTAACATAGCATCCCTATGTTATAGCCAGCTGGCTAACATAGCATCCCTCTGTTATAGCCAGCTAGCTAACATAGCATCCCTCTGTTATAGCCAGCTAGCTAACATAGCATCCCTCTGTTATAGCCAGCTAGCTAACATAGCATCCCTCTGTTATAGCCAGCTAGCTAACATAGCATCCCTCTGTTTGAGTAGGCTAAACTAGCTAGTTGCGTTTGCTAGCTAAATAAGGAAACTGAAAGTGAGAAAAAAGGACAAAATCTCTCTCTCTTGCAGAAATTAATTTGTTGAAAACTGTTCAACTATTGTCTTTCTCTCTCTTTGAGTCAACTACTCCCCACATGTATGCACTGCAGTGCTAGCTAGCTGTAGGTTATGCTTTCAGTACTAGATTAATTGTCTGATCCTTTGATAGGGTGGACAACATGCCAGCTCATGCCACAAGAGCTCTGATAGGTTGAAAGACGTCCTCCGGAAGTTGTCATAATCACTGTGTAAATCTATGGAAGGGGGTGAGAACCATGAGCCTCCTAGGTTTTGTATTGAAGTCAATGTACCCAGAGGAGGACAGAAGCTAGCTGTCCTCCAGCTACACCATGGTGCTACCCTACAGAGTGCTGTTGAGGCTACTGCAGACCTTCATTGCAAAACAGTGTGTTTTAATAAATTATTTGGTGACGTGAATATATATAGTATAGTTTTATCTAAAAAGGATAATTTATTCAATTTCTTGAAGATTTTATTTTTATGAAATTCACTGAGGAGGATGGTCCTCCCCTTTCTCCTCTGAGGAGCCTCCACTAGTGTCCTACATGCTTAGTGTAGGACATTAGTGTAGAACACTAATCCTTTTACATGACAATCCTGCTTAGTGAAGGACACTAAGCCCTTTACATGACAATCCTGCTTAGTGAAGGACACTAGTCTAAGCCCTTTACATGACAATCCTGCTTAGTGAAGGACACTAAGCCCTTTACATGACAATCCTGCTTAGTGAAGGACACTAGTCTAAGCCCTTTACATGACAATCCTGCTTAGTGAAGGACACTAAGCCCTTTACATGACAATCCTGCTTAGTGAAGGACACTAAGCCCTTTCTCACCAAGTCCGTTAATTTTGTCTGAATAATTCGGACCGAAAAGAAAAATATGAGCACTTCGTGACGCCGTTTGCAAAATATAGTTCTGCCGCAATCCGTCAAGAATTTATTGGGAACAAGTTCGATATTTGCATATTTTCTCATGCGAAAATAAGATGTTGACCAATAGAACACATTTATATCGGTCAACAGATTATTTTCAAATGCGAAAAGGTGCAAAAGACACAAAAATCGACCTTGTTCCAAATATATAATTGGGACACTGCCACTGACTGGCTGCACACTGACTGGCTGCACACTGACAGGCTGCACACTGACTGCGACTGACAGGCCTGTGGGTTCGTTGTGTGAATGAATGAATGAATGAATGAATACGTTTCTCTGTGCCTGTTTTTACATTTGTAATGCATCAGTGCAGCAAGGTATCAGTTTAGCCAATGTGATCACATCACACCAGAGCTAGGTTACACATCGCTCTTGTCATTCAAACTTCCCCGGCAGTTCATTGCCCAAGCTGTAGCCTAGATAATCGATCGATGCTTCTCTCTTCGAATATAATTTTAAAAGTATTGCTCAAATAAGTTTCAAACTACATTGGTGTTCATTGTCTATACAGGGCCTTCGGAAATTATTCAGACCCCTTGACTTTTCCCACACTTTGTTATGTTATAACCTTATTCTAAAATGGATTATATAGATAAAAAATCCTCAGCAATCTACACACAATACCCCATAATGCAAAGCAAAAGCAGGTTTTTTGAATTTGTTGCAAATTTATTAAACCTAAAAAACAGAAATACCTTATTTACATAAGTATTCAGACCCTTTGCTATGAGACTCGAAATTGAGCTCAGGTGATGCATCCTGTTTCCATTGACTATCCTTCTATTTCTACAACTTGATTGGAGTCCACCTGTGTTAGATTCAATTGATTGGACATGATTTGGAAAGGCACACACCTGTCAATATAAGGTCCCACAGTTGACAATGCATGTCAGAGTAAAAACCAAGCCATGAGGTTGAAGGAATTGTCCGTAGAGCTCTGAGACAGGATTTTATTGAGGCACAGATCTGGGGAAGGGTACCAAAAAATGTATGCAGCATTGAAGATCCCCAAGAACACAGTGGCCTCCATCATTCTGAAATGGAATAAGTTTGGAACCACCAAGACTCTTCCTAGAGCTGGGCGCCCAGCCAAACTGAGCAATCGGGAGAGAAGGGCCTTGTTCAGGGAGGTGACCAAGAACCTTCCAGAAAGACAACCATCTCTGCAGCACTCCACCAATCAGGCCTTTATGGTAGAGTGGCCAGACGGAAGCCACTCCTCAGTAAAAGGCACATGACAGCCCGCTTGAAGTTTGCCAAAAAGCATCTAAAGACTCTCAGACTATAAGAAACAAGATTCTCTGGTCTGATGAAACCAAAATGTAACTCTTTGGCCTAAATGCCAAGAGTCACGTCTGGAGGAAACCTGGCACCATCCCTACGGTGAAGCATGATGGGGGCAGCGTCATGCTGTGGTGATGTTTTTCAGCAGCAGGGACTGGGAGAATAGTCAGGATCGAAGCAAAGATGAACGGAGCAAATTACTGAGAGATCCTTAATGCAAACCTGCTCCAGAGCACTCAGGACCTCAGACTGGGCCGAAGGTTCAACCTAAAAAAGGACAATGGCCCTAAGCACACAGCCAAGACAACACAGGAGTGGCTTCTGGACAAGTCTCTGAACGTCCTTGAGTGGCCCAGCCAGAGCCCGGACTTGAACCCCATAGAACATCTCTGGAGAGAATGACCTTAAAATAGCTGTGCAGCAACACTCATCCAACCTGGATCTGCAGAGAAGAGAGAAACTCCCCAAATACAGGTGTGCTAAGCTTGTAGCGTCATACCCAATAAGACTCGATGATGTAATCGCTGCCAACGGTGCTTCAACAAAGTAAATTAGCAAAAATGTCTAAAAACCTGTTTTTGCTTCGTCATTATGGGCTAATGTGTGTATATTGATGAGGGGAAAAAAACTATTTAATACATTTTAGAAGAAGGCTGTAACGTAAAATGTTTCGGAAAAAGTCAAGGGGTTTGAATAGTTTCCGAAGTCTATTTGTTCAAGAGCTAGAGAGAGAGGGGGGTGAGATGGGCCACTGGAGTTGTCAACGGAGATGCACAAGAACAGAACAATGAAGAAGACAGAGAGATGTGTAAATGAAAGTTAATTCGTATATTAAAGTATCATTCGTATATACGTATATATAAGGCTATATATTATAGGCCAGCTAAAGTGAATCTAGGTGACCACCTATGTATAGTCAGCCCTAAAAGACAGAGAAAAATAATATCCGCCTGCATTTACCCTTATCAATAAGTGGTTGCACAGATTTAGATAAATCACTGTCAACATAACCACCTATTGCTTCACTAAAATGGATCAACAGCTGATCATTAGGCTTTGGACAGGTTGTGTGCATGTGTTTCTGTTTTCTAATGGTTGTCAAAGTCATCTTCATATAGCCTATATCACAGCTGTCTCTATATCTCCCCTATCCCCAAAGCCCGGCAGATGGCGACATTGAGTCATTTCAAAAATAGGGAAAATATACATAATTCCACGATTTATGATTAATCCAGTGGAGGCTGGTGAGCGAAGATATAGGAGGACAGGCTCATTGTAATGTCTAGAATGGAATAAATGGAATGGAGTCAAACATGTGGTTTGCATATGTTTGATGTGTTTGATACCGTCCCATTCATTCCATTCCAGCCATTACAATGAGCCCTTCCTCCTATAACTCCTCCCACCAGCCTCCACTGGATTCATCCTATATATGATGAATAGCCAGTGGTGTAAAGTAGTTAAGTAAAAATACTTTAAAGTACTACTTAAGTAGTTTTTTTTGGTATCTGTACTTTACTATTTATATTTTTGACAACTTTTACTTTAGTACATTCCTTAAGAAAATAATGTACTTTATACAAATGTTACTCCATAAATGTTACTCCATACATTTTTCTTGACAGACAAAAATACTTGTTACATTTTGAATGGTTAGCAGGATAGGAAAGTGGTCCAATTCACACACTCAACAGAACATCCCCGGTCATCCCGTAGTACTGCCTCTGATCTGGTGGACTCACTAAACAGAGAACATCCCTGGTCCTCCCTACTACCTCTGATCTGGTGGACTCACTAAACAGAGAACATCCCTGGTCCTCCCTACTACCTCTGATCTGGTGGACTCACTAAACAGAGAACATCCCTGGTCCTCCCTACTACCTCTGATCTGGTGGACTCACTAAACAGAGAACATCCCTGGTCCTCCCTACTACCTCTGATCTGGTGGACTCACTAAACAGAGAACATCCCTGGTCCTCCCTACTACCTCTGATCTGGTGGACTCACTAAACATACATGCTTCATTTGTAAATTATGCCTGAGTGTTGGAGTGTGCCCATAGCCATCCGTAAATAAATAAGAACAAGAAAATTGTACAGTCTGGTTTTCTTAAAATAAGACATTTAAAATGGTTTTACTTTTTGATGCTTAAGTATATTTTACCAATTACATTTATTTTTGATACTTAAGTATATTTAAAGCAAAAAACTTGTAGACTTTTACTCAAGTAGTATTTAACCGGGTGACTTTTACTCAAGTAGTATTTAACCGGGTGACTTTTACTCAAGTAGTATTTAACCGGGTGACTTTTACTCAAGTAGTATTTAACCGGGTGACTTTTACTCAAGTAGTATTTAACCGGGTGACTTTTACTCAAGTAGTATTTAACCGGGTGACTTTTACTCAAGTAGTATTTAACCGGGTGACTTTTACTCAAGTAGTATTTAACCGGGTGACTTTTACTCAAGTAGTATTTAACCGGGTGACTTTTACTCAAGTAGTATTTAACCGGGTGACTTTTACTCAAGTAGTATTTAACCGGGTGACTTTCACTTTTACTTGAGTCATTTTCTATTAATGTATCTTTGTTTTTACTCAAGTATGACAATTGGGTACTTTTTCCACCTCTGTGAATAGCCTATCCTAATATTTTCAGTAGCATATTATTTTCCAGTAGTATATGAGTATATATATTTCTATCTCATTACTGCGTCCTCTCTAGCCACTTTGAACAACATATTGCCACTGAGACGCAGCAGTGTCGGTGACTTATTCATTGGGGGGAATTCGTACAAAAAGATCACAACGCTGCATTTAGACAGGCATCCCAATTCTGATCTATTGTTCACCAATTGGTCTTTTGACCAATCAGATCAGCTCTGAAAAAGACGCAATGAGATCAGTAAAAAGACCCCCCCCCCCAAAAAAAAGATCAGAATTGGGCTGCATTTTATTCCAAGCAATTACAATTTATTGACAACATGTATGTGACACAAAATTACACAGGTTTTCAAGATAAAACTATATTTGAACACATTCTGGAGTAAATTGTTTCTCAAATTAATAAAACCAAGGATAGAATAATAATATTCTTGGGTAGTAGCTAACAAATGCAATAAATTCCAGCTAGGCTGTGCAGCAGCTCTATTGGCATAGGTGTGTGTGTGTGGGGGTGTGTGTGTGTGTGTGGGGGGGGGTCAACAACAACTACAAGAATTTTTTGGTAGCAATTCTGGTTTACAAGGCAACAGGGCAGTTAATCTCTCACAGATCTCTTTTTTAATCTCTCTCGTTCTGTCCATCTCTCCATCCCTCTCATCCTTCTGTCCATCTCTCTGGTGATTGATGTGGTCAGACAGGCCTTCTAGAATCACCTGGATTTATAGCATAATCTGGCCTTCTAGAATCACCTGCCATTCTAGAGTCACCTGGGCTTCTAGAATCAAATCAAATTGTATTTGTCACATGAGCCAAATAAAACAGGTGTAGACCTTACAGTGAAATGCTTACTTACAAGCCCTAAACCAACAAAGCAGTTTTAATTTAAAAAAAATAAAAAATAAAAATAATTAAGGAGCAACAATAAAATAACAGTAGCGAGGCTATAAACA
This sequence comes from Oncorhynchus tshawytscha, assembly GCF_018296145.1. Classification (NCBI taxonomy): domain Eukaryota; kingdom Metazoa; phylum Chordata; class Actinopteri; order Salmoniformes; family Salmonidae; genus Oncorhynchus; species Oncorhynchus tshawytscha. The sequence continues at coordinate 10,696,409 of NC_056430.1, read as the reverse complement.
TGGGGTTCTGGTACAGAGTCAATGTGCGGGGGCACCAGTTAGTCTAGGTAATTGAGGTAATATGTACATGTAGGTAGAGGTAAAGTGACTATGCATGGATAATAAACAGAGAGTAGCAGTAGCGTAAAAATGGGTGTGTGTGGTGGGGACAATGCTAATAGTCATGGTAGCCATTTGATTAGTTGTCCAGGAGTCTTATGTCTTGTGGGTAGAAGCTGTTTAGAAGCCTTTTTTACCTAGACTTGGCACTCCGGTACCGCTTGCCGTGCGGTAGTAGAGAGAACAGTCTATGACTAGGATGGCTGGAGTCCTTGGCACTTTCTTGGGCCTTCCTCTGACACCGCCTGGTATAGAGGTCCTGGATGGCAGGAACCTTGCGGTCGGAGGCCGAGCCGTTGCCATACCAGGCTCTCGATGGTGAAGCTGTATAACTTTTTGAGGATCTGAGGACCCATGCAAAATCTTTTCAGTCTCCTGACGGGGAATAGGCTTTGTCGTGCCCTCTTCATGACTGTCTTGGTGTGTTTGGACCATGATAGTTTGTTGGTGATATGGACACCAAGGAACTTGATGCTCACAACCTGCTCCACTACAGCCCCGTTGAAGAGAATGGGCGCGTGCTCGGTCCTTCTTTTCCTGTAGTCCACAATCATCTCCTTTGTCTTGATCACCTTGAGGGAGAGGTTGTTATTCTGGCACCACACGGCCAGGTCTCTGACCTCCTCCTTATAGGCTGTCTCATCATTGTTAGTGATCAGGCCTACCAATGTTGTGTCGTCGGCAAACTTAATGATGGTGTTGGAGTTGTGCTTGGCCCTCCAGTCATGGGTGAACAGGGAGTACAAGAGGGGACTGAGCACGCACCCCTGAGGGGCCCCTGTGTTGAGGATCAGCGAGGCAGATGTGTTGTTCAGCCACGACTCTGTGAAACAGAAGATGTTACCGTTTTTAATGTCCAGTTGGTAGGATATCCTTGATTGGAGCTCATCCATTTTGTTATCCAATGATTGCACGTTGGCTAATAGGACTGATGGTAGAGGGAGTTTACTCACTCGCCTACAAATTCTCAGAAGGAAGCCCGACCTCCACCTCCCTTTTCTCCATCTTTTCTTCACGCAAATGATGGGGATTTGGGCCGTTCCTGAGAAAGCAGTATATCCTTCACATCTGACTCATTAAAGAAATAATATTCGTCCAGTACGAGGTGAGTAATCGCTGTTTTCTTTTCGGTTATAAGTGATGGTAGCAGCAACATTATGTACAAAATAAGTAAAACAAATAAGTTACAAACAACACGAAAAAAATAAATAAAATAGCACAGTTGATTAGGAGCACGTAAAACGGCAGCCATCCTCTCTGGCGCCATTCTCTCAAGAATCACTTGGGCTTCTAGAATCACCTGGCCTTCTAGAAATACCTGGCCTTCTAGAATCACCTGGTCTTCCAGAACTGGTTGACCCCCAGACTCTGTTCCTGTTTAAAAGAGCCTCTTCCACACTGTCCTTCAGAGGCCCTTGTTTCCCTTCACCTTGTAAAAAACAGGTTACAGTCATTTTTCTGCCATGAATGCTTGTAGTTAATGCTACATTCTCTGAAGAGGTTACAGTCTTTGACAACTGGCTAGGGCCTCCTCAGGGAGAAACCATGATCAACAATGTTAAGTATAGAACAGGTACAGAACAGTGAAGAGAGTCAGCTCTGAATCTTGATTTTCATCTCAATAAATGCACTGCTGCAGTAAACACAGAATCACTACATCTACCTCCTCTAACTGTTACTATAATACTGTGGAAGACTGGACCTTCTCTCCCCAAAGTTTTGAGAGTAGGAACAGCACAGCAGCACTCCTCTCCTTTCCTCACACTCCTCTCCTTTCCTTTCCTCACACTCCTCCCCTTTCCTCACACTCCTCTCCTTTCCTCACACTCCTCTCTTTTCCTTTCCTCACACTCCTCTCTTTTCCTTTCCTCACACTCCTCTCCTTTTCTCACACTCATTTCCTTTCCTCACACTCATCTCCTTTCCTCACACTCCCTCTCCTTTCCTCACACTCCTCCCCTTTCCTCACACTCCTCCCCTTTCCTTTCCTCACACTCCTCTCCTTTCCTCACCCTCCTCTTCTTTTCTCTCCTTTCCTCACACTCCTCTCCTTTCCTCACACTCCTCTCCTTTCCTTTCCTCACACTCCTCTCCTTTCCTTTCCTCACACTCCTCTCATTTTCTCTCCTTTCCTCACACTCCTCTCCTTTCCTTTCCTCACACTCCTCACACTCCCTCTCCTTTCCTCACACTCCTCTCCTTTCCTAACACTCCTTTCCTTTCCTCACACTCCTCTCCTTTCCTTTCCTCACACACCCCTCTTCTCCAATCCTCACCTCTCTTCTCGTCTCCACTCCTCTCCTCTCCTCTCTTCTCCTCCTTCTAAATCACTGTTTCTCTTTGTTCCTCTTCCTCTCCTTGCACAGCTCTGACCCCATCCCCAACAACCTCCTTTGGGCAAACTTGGACCAAGTTAAAGGAGAGAGAATCCAATCCCTGCTTCCTCCCCCCTCCTCTCACTGGCTAATTAACTAATACCCAAGCTGAGATGTTATATTATTCAACACTGAATGCTGCCTGCCATCTATGTTTTCTTACATTTGTCCTATTTCACACATGTACAAGTGAGTATTATACGCATGTGTGAAATGGAAATGCGTGCGTGTGTGTGTGTACCTGCCATCTCTGTTCCAGTAGCACACAGAGAAGCTCATATGAACCTCAACACTGCTACAGGAATTCAGCAAAAAGCACAGACACCTACAGAGCTCCTATACCAGTTACACACTACCAGTACACAAAACACTACACTACCAGTACACAAAACACTAAACTATCAGTACACAAAACACTACACCACCAGAAAATAAAACACTACACTACCAGTACATAAAATACTACACTACACTATCAGTACACAAAACACTACACCACCAGAAAACAAAACACTACACTACCAGTACACAAAACACCACACTACACTATCACTATCAGTACACAAAACACCACACTACACTACCAGTACACAAAACACTACACTACCAGTACACAGAGCACTACACTTTCAGTACACACAACACCACACTACACTACCAGTACACAAAACACTACACTACACTACCAGCACACAAAACACTACACAACCAGTACACAGAGCACTACACTTTCAGTATACAAAACACCACACTACACTACCAGTACACAACACACTACACTACACTACCAGTATACACAACACTACCTACACTAACAGTACACAACACACTACACCACACTACCAATACACACAACACTACACTACCAGTACACAAAACACTAAACTACCAGTACACAAAAAACTAAACAAAACACTACACTACCAGGACACACAACACTACACTACCAGTACACACAAGACTACACTACCAGTACACAAAACACTAAACTACCAAAACACCACACTACACTACCAGTACACAAAACACCACACTACCAGTACACACAACACTACACTACCAGTACACAAAACACTAAACTACCAGTACACAAAACACTACACTACCAGTACACAAAACACTACACTACCAATACACACAATGCTACACTACCAGTACACAAAACACTTAACTACCAATACACACAACACTACACTACCAGTACACAAAACACTACACTACCAGTACACAAAACACTACACTACCAGTACACAAAACACTACACTACACTACCAGTACACAAAACACAACATTACACTACCAGTACACACAACACTACACTATCAGTACACTCAACACTACACTACAAGTACACAAAACACTAAACTACCAGTACACAAAACACTAAACTACCAGTACACAAAACACTACACTACCAGTACACAAAACACTACACTACCAGTACACAAAACACTAAACTACCAGTACACACAACATTACACTACCAGTACACAACACACTACACCACACTATCAATACACACAACACTACACTACCAGTACACAAAACACTAAACTACCAGTACACACAACATTACACTAACAGTACACAACACACTACACTACACTATCAATACACACAACACTACACTACCAGTACACAAAACACTACACTACCAGTACACACAACACTAAACTATCAGTACACACAACACAACACTACACTACCAGTACACACAACGTTACACTACCAGTACACACAACACTACACTACCAGTACACACAACACTAAACTATCAGTACACACAACACTAAACTACCAGTACACACAACACTAAACTATCAGTACACAAAAAAGTACACTACCAGTACACAAAACACCACACCAACCTACCAGTACACATAGCACTAAGCTAAACTACCAGTACACATAACACTAAAATAAACTACCAGTACAAAAAAACACTACACTAAACTACCAGTACACACAACACTACACTACCAGTACACAAAACACAAAACTGACAAAGTCAACACCAAAACTCAACTTCACATCTGCGAGCTACAGTAAGTTAAAATTTTTGGGGGGAAACAAGAGTAGACCTTCTTAACGAGCAGTGGCACAATGAGACACTTGCTCACAATGATAAAGTCAGACACAACAGGGAGATTCTAAAGAGCCTTATTCATACGGTTATGTTTTTAGGCAGGCAAGAATGAGCAATTCAGAGGATATGATGAGGGTAAAGAATCAGCTAATAAGGGAAACTACTTGTAACTACTGGATTTCTTGGCTGAGTATGACAGCACGTTAAACTGAGTATGACAGCATGTTAAACTGGCATTTGGCTACGGCTACCGTGTTCACAGGCACTTCCAGAAAAATCCAAAATGACCTGATACACGTGGTCGTGAATGTAATGACAGATGTCATGAAGGAAGAATTGAAGAAAACCCCCTTCGTAACCATCATTGGTTGCCGAGACGACAGACATCAGCAATGTATCCCAAATGTCTTATGTGTTGCTTTACACTACCGATGGTGGTGTGAAGGAAAGGTTTTGGTAAATTTGAGGATGTAACTGAGGATAAACGGGCAGAAGCAGTTGCTGCCCGAATTATCAGCTTTTTTAGAGGAGTGTGAATGCACTGTCAAAGTTGTGGCACAGTGCTTTACGATGGGACCGTAGTCACGGCCTCTGGTATAAACGGAGGACAAGCCAAGTTGAAAGAAACGATTCTCTGTTCATTCATTGCTATTCGCACTCACTTAATCTGGTGATGTCACAAGGTGCTGGTAAACTAAAAGAATGCAACATTTTTTTTCTTTCTCATCTTGGTGGTGTTTTTCTCAAGATCTGTCAAACGAACAAAACTACTGGATGAGATATGCCAGCGAAGACTACTCAGAGTCACGCCAACAGGATGGAACTTCTCCTCAGGCTTAGTTTACACTGAGAAGGGGGGTAAAAAGGCAGTACTCATTGAACTATTTGAATACATAGCGGACCATCCCGAGGACTTTGATGAAGACACCAATCACAGCGCAGATGGATACATGATGCGCCTGACAAGCTTCGAGTTCTGCATCTTGCGTTCTACTCCATATTTGCATACTCCGACGTGCTGTTTGGAATATTGAAGAACGGGGAGTTTGACATGGAGTTCTGCTTGTCCGAGGTGAATGACTTCTGCAACACCACAACGAGGGAAAAATCTAAATCTACGAGGACACTGTGAGTGAGACCAGAGTTCCAAGGGGCGCAGGACACATATGCAAGGAGACGTTCGCGGGCAGTACCAACAGCTACACAGTGCGATCATCGACAACATTGTCACTCAGCTAACTATGAAAGGCTCATGTTTCTTGAACTCCTTGACCCACAAAAGTTCCCAATAGAGAGGGAAATGCCAAACTTTCCAAACGGTGCGTTCTCAATAGTAAAAGGGCCATCGGAAAGCTACGGCCCTAATTTTGATTTGCCGCTAAAACAGAACTCACCGTTGTGTACTCAATGTCTGACTTTGAGAGTAAGAGTCCGGCTGAACTGCTCCACTTTCTATAGCAGACGAGACTAATTGATAGTACGCATCAATTGTATCTGCTTACCTGTCTAGTTTTGACCATTCCAGTGTCCACTGCATCAGTAGAAGGAACATTTTCTGCACTAAAAAGGATCAAGACATATTCCAGGAGCACCACTGGACCGGCCCGACCTTCAGCCCTGGCTTTGATCTCAATCGAAAAATAACTTCTATCAGATTTAAAATCAAAAGACAAGGTATAGGAACCTGCCATTGCCCATTTCATAAAGAAGGACAGGAGAATTTGACTTAGTTTTTACATGATAATTATAATGGTGAGTGGACTTCCCATCTACAGCTAGCTTTTTGTTGCTTTCTCGTTCATATCATTTTGAAAACTATTATTTCAACTTTAGATCGCTGGTTGTGTGGTAAAAAAACCCAAAGGTAATTGGAAGTACTTGGTACATGACATTTCGTGTTGTAGGGCATTTTAGTTTTATTGTTGCATGCTGGAGATAGAACAATGAATAAAGCACAACATTTATCACTCTGACAGTATATACTGTCCGTGGTCTTGAAACAATGTGAGTAGTTGTGTTGTTCTATTTATTCTGCCACTATTTGAGTGACTGCTTGTTTAGGACGCGACCGTAGTTTCTTTCAAACGACGCCACCGTGTTTTCTTCTAACGTGGTTCCTGCTATCGATATTTGTGTGCTGTTTCTGTGAGCCGAGGCGTGGCTTAGGACCGTGTTTTCTTCTAACGTGGTTCCTGCTATCAATATTTGTGTGCTGTTCTGTGAGCAGGCGTGGCTTAGGACCGTGTTTTCTTCTAACGTGGTTCCTGCTCAACTGTTTCTGTGAATAATTGTTTTCTTCCGTGGTTCCTGCTATCATAGTTCTGTTTCTGTGAGCCGAAGAAAAGTTTCCTGCTAGTCATGCTGTTTCTGGAAACACAGGTGTTTTCATCCGAGTGGTTCCTGCTATCTATATTTGTGTGGACATCAGATCTTTTTCCACAACTGAGGGACTAGCACCACTAGTCACGATTCACCACTGCACTACACAAAACACTATACTACAGTACACGACAATACACAACACACTACACTACAGTACACAAAACACGACACTACACAAAACACGACACTACACTACAGTACACAAAACACAACACTACACAAAACACTACACTACAGTACACAAAACATGAGAAAACACAACACTATAGTACACAAAACACTACACTACAGTACACAAAACACAAAACACTACCCTACAGTACACAAAACACGACACTACACAAAACACCACACTACAGTACACAAAACACCACACTACACTACAGTACACAAAACACAACAGTACACAAAACACTACACTACACAAAACACTATACTACAGTACACAAAACACAACACTACACAAAACACGACACTACACAAAACACTATACTACACTACAGTACACAAAACACGACACTACACAAAACACTATACTACACTACAGTACACAAAGCACGACACTACACAAAACACTATACTACACTACAGTACACAAAACACGACACTACACTACAGTACACAAAACACAACACTACACTACAGTACACAAAACACAACACAAAACACTACACCACACTACAGTACACAAAACACTAAAGTACACAAAACACAACAAAAAACACTACAGTACACAAAACATGACACTACACTACAGTACACAAAACACGACACTACACAAACACTATACTACACAACAGTACACAAAACACGACAATACACTACAGTACACAAAACGCAACACTACATAAAACACTACACTACAGTACACAAAACACAACAATACACTACAGTACACAAAACACGAAACTAAACGACAGTACACAAAACACAACAAGACAGTACCTGACACTACACAAAACACTACACTACAGTACACAAAACACAACAATACACTACAGTACAAAAAACACAACACTAAACAAAACACTATACTACACTACAGTACACAAAACATGACAATAATGTAGCATATTGTTTTGTGTATTGTCATGTATTGACAATACACAAAACAATATACTACATTACATGACACTACCACTACACTACTGTACACACTGCACATGCTATGTACATACAGTAGACATTACATCCAGTAGATAGTGATAGCTCTGACGTCATCCACGTATTTCTATAGAAAACTCCCAATGGCGCATGAAGCCTGAAGTATTTGAATTTTGAAGCGCGGCATATTGCTGAATGGAACCAAAAAATCGCTAAGGATCATGGTGAAAGTGGCCGTAACTAGCAAAGGATCATGGTCAATGTAGTCATTTTCATCCTGCCTGAGAATGAGGGCGCAAGGCACCTCGCAGCCTGCCGGCCCGGGATTGGTCTGTGTCAGCACGTGGTCCTGTGTGACGACAAACAAGGTTGTCAGAATGGATCACTATTTAATTAAATATGTAGTAGTCAGAATGGATCACTATTTAATTAAATATCTCAACTTTAAAATAATTCACTGTGGAGATCAAACTTTTTTAGAGCCCAAAATGTCAGTCTAAAAGAAATCTGTTTGGATGTTCTGGTGATTGTAATTTACATAGGCTTTCTAAGGCAGGATAGGGCTTTTGACAATGCTAGGTTACTATGCAGTAGACGACCAGCAGAGCTTGTGACTTCATGCTCTTACTACAGACCAAAGGAGGCTGGTGGGAGGAGCTATAGGAGGACGGGCTCATTGTAATGTCTGGAATGGAATCAATGGCAGGGAGTCAAACATGATTTTCCTTTCCATTTATTATATTCCAGCCATTACCATGAGCCCATCCTCCTACATCTCCTCCCACCAGCATCCTCTGCTACTGACTACCCGTAGTACACACTACTACAGCAGTACTAATAGATACAGAATTCGCCTGACACATTTCATATCTACAAGGCCGACATTTTGATCAGCTTTACTCGCAAAAGATGAAGAAATGAATGGAGTCAAACAGTGGAGGCTGGTGGAGGAGCTATAGGAGGACGGGCACATTGTAATGGATGGAATAGTAGAAATGGAACAGAAAACCATGTTTGACTCCCTTCCATTGGTTCCATTCGGGCCATTGTAATAAACCTGTCCTCCTATAGGTCCTCCCACCAGCCTCCTCTAGCATCTAAGTGGAGTAGCGTAGCCAGGCTACAGACAGACGAACAGCACTAGGAGGAAATGGAAGAGGAGGATGGAAAGGAAGGAAGGAAGGAAAGAAGGAAGGAAGGAAGGAAATAAGGAAGGAAGGAAGGAAGGAAGGAAGGAAGGAAGGAAGGAAGGAAGGAAGGAAGGAAGGAAGGAAGGAAGGAAGGAAGGAAGGAAGGAAGGAAGGAAGGAAGGAAGGAAGGAAGGAAGGAAGTGACATGTTGTAATGAAAGAAAGATGCAGTTGATGAAACAGATATATAGTCAGGTCAATAATCTGTAACATGCTTCGCCACAGAACAATAACAGAAAGGCTTTAAGGACAAATCATTTTCTGTACATAATCTTTCCAAAATAAGAAAATATATTTTCATTTCCCCCCTCCTATTTATCATTGATTTAAGGCATTATTAGAGATCTATCTTAATCAAAACCTGGAGACTGGTGTGTTGGATTTCAGAAGTGCTTTCCAATCTGTCCTGTATATATAGTGTGTATTTCTACAGTGATGTCCTGCTGGCTGAGCAGGGTCATTCTTTCAGCTGAGTACCACTGGCTTGTTTCTCTCCAATAAATTCAATGCATGTCTGAAATAATGCATAACAAGGCACGATGCTAGAGATATTAAAAAAATTATAAAAACGAATCCTTCCAGCTCAGTCACATCTGTAGCCGGTCGTACACACACACACACACACACACACACACACACACACACACACACACACACACACACACACACACACACACACACACACACACACACACACACACACACACACACACAGTGCTGGGGCTGACCCTGAGCACTCCCAGCCGTCTGCAGTATGAGTTATAATATTTGGTGTCTCTGGGATTACACTTTAATATTTCATAACATGCACAGAATCCTCCTCTATATAACTCTCACAGGTGTGTCACTATAAATCACACACAACACTGTGAAAACCCATGGCTGTCTAAGAGTAGCACACACAAACTAGGTACATAGTACATAGTCATGGAACACTGGTCACATTAATGATGGAACACTGGTCCCTTTAATAATGGAACACTGGTCAATGTAATAATGGAACACTGGTCACTTTAATGATGGAACACTGGTCACTTTAATGATGGAACACTGGTCACTTTAATGATGGAACACTGGTCACTTTAATGATGGAACACTGGTCCCTTTAATAATGGAACACTGGTCACTTTAATAATGGAACACTGGTCAGTTTAATAATGGAACACTGCTAACCCTAATAATGGAACACTGGTCCCTTTAATAATGGAACACTGGTCAGTTTAATAATGGAACACTGATTACTTTAATAATGGAACACTGGTCACTTTAATAATGGAACACTGGTCAGTTAAATACTGGAACACTGGTTACTTTAATAATGGAACACTAGTTACTTTAATAATGGATCACTGGTCACTTTAATAATGGAACACTGGTTACTTTAAAAATGGAACACTGGTTACGTTAATAATGGAACACTGGTCAGTTAAATAATGGAACACTGGTTACTTTAATAATGGAACACTAGTTACTTTAATAATGGAACACTGGCTACTTTATTAATGGAACACTGGTCACCCTAATAATGGAACACTGGTCACTTTAATAATGGAACACTGGTCACTTTAATAATGGAACACTGGTCACCCTAATAATGGAACACTGGTCACTTGAATAATGGAACACTTGTCACTTTAATAATGGAACACTGGCCACTTTAATAATGGAACACTGGTCACTTTAATAATGGAACACTGGTCACCCTAATAATGGAACACTGGTCACCCTAATAATGGAACACTGGCTACTTTAATAATGGAACACACAGCAGATATATATCATAGAAAATAATATATTATATTTATATTCCGGACCCCGACATTGCTCGTTCTGATATTTCTTAATTTCATAATTTTCATTTTTAGGGATTTGTGTGCATTGTTTTTTATTGTTAGGTATTACTGCACTCTTGGAGCTAGAAACATCAGCATTTCACTGCACCAGCGATAACATCTGTAAAATATGTGTACGCAACCAATAACATTTGATTTGATTTGACACTCTTCAGCAAAACACACACGCTGTGAATCATCAGCATTATACGTGTGTGTGTGTGTGTGTGTGTATAAGAGACAGAGACAGAGGAAAAAATGTAACACACGCACACACACACACACACACACACAGTTATATTTTACTACAGGAGCTCAGCTGAGAAGCTATAGTCAATATATTGTCTACACTGCAGCCAACATCACAGTAACACTGGTCATTCTACCAAGTCTAGGGTTCCTCATCATACGTTAAGAAACAAACAGATTGGTCATCAGACGATCAGCCAGAAAGTCATTCCGCCTCTTATGATGCTATCTGTTTCATTCCTCAGAGCTACAGAGGAGAACACGTTTATTCACATCTCACATCTCAGCCACGACTGGGGACCTCTAACTGGAACATAAGAGCTAAATTAGGGCCGACCACGGCACCCGATGTACACTCCCTTCAGCTTCACTTAACTTAAAGAGGCACAACAAATAACAGAGGTACAACTAAGATGAAGGCTACTGCCGACAATTAACAGTCTACATAAGAAATGATGTTGATGATGATCATGATGATGATGATGAGAGGCTTCTGTGGTCTCTTACAGCGGCCCCAACTCTTCTGTTTTGTAAATAGTAGGGCTATCTCTCTACTCTCCCTTCTCTCCCCTCTCTCTCCTTCCATTTCCCTTCTACCCTCTACCTCTCCCCCTTCTACCCCCCTCTCTGCAGGTGATTTTAAAAGGCAGGAATATGTGGTGTGGTGGTGTGGTGATGGATAGGGGGCCCCCAGGAGGAGAGCCTGGCAGGGCATGACAAACCCTGCTATAATGCCCCCTTTATCGGTTCCTGCAAAGTGTTCATTTTCTCCTCTGCCATTAGGCCTGTGATACCTCAATGGTAATTGCAGTGTAATAAATACCCTCTTTGTCTACCCCCTGTGCCCCTGACAACAGAGGCACTGTATATGAGAGCATTTTTTCATTTTCCATGGCTTTCCATGCCTTAGCTCCCGCAATATATTTATCTTCTTGCTTATTCATTTGGAGTGTGCTTCGTTGGCTGCACAGTAATGTATAGCCGTATCTGTCACATAGCTTATTGCATGGGATGAGTGTATTGCCTGGAATATTCTCAAATTGATTCCTTTTCAGACATTATCATCTACGGGGGGGTATGGTGAGTCATCACACAAGCACATTGAGATGCTCCGGTATCCATCCATTGAAGGAAGGATGGTGTGTTTGTGCGTGTGTTTAGGCTTTGTGAGTGAATTTAAATGCCAGGCATGTGCTAGCTACACCACACGAGGCCAGACTATAGCTAGACAAGGCAGGGTTCAGGCATCTTGACCTGGCCTTGGCTTCAGCGTGTGTGGGCCTGTCAAGGGGAAACTAGTACTGGGAAGCCCTCCTCCACCACCACCACATCTTCACCTCTACCAGGCTGGCCCCAGTACAGAGGAGGCCCCTGCCAGGTTGGCACCATGTACTGTAGGGCAACATACACCTGGGGCCTTGGCAACTCATACAGGTTGGGGTCTGATCTGGAGCCCAGTGCTCTCATTCTGCCTCTCTTCTCCTCTCCTCCGACCCCCCCCCCACCCTTCCTCCCCTCACTATCCATAATGTCTGATAGTAAATGACCTGAGGTGTGCCCCCCACCCCACCCCATGGTGGGAGCCCGGTGAGAGTGGTGAGGAGTGGTGAGAGGGGTCCAGATCAGTCCACATAGATGGATGGATCGGAAGACATCTAATTTAACAACCACACGGCCCACCAGCAGAGAGACAGAACAGATGGGTATCATCTTGTAGAAGAAGTAGACCAGGCCTCCCCAAAAGGACCCACAGCACTGGCAGGGAGAGACTCGGGTAAGGGGAGGTGGGGGAGGCAGGAAAGGAGGCAGAGGGGAAGGGGAGAGTAGAGGAGAGATGAGGGCAGGCAGGCAGGGGGGAAGGGGAGAGGAGAGGGCATGCAGGCAGGCAGGCAGGCAGGGAGGAAGGGGAGAGGAGAGGGCAGGCAGGCAGGGGGAAGGGGAGAGAAGAGGAGAGGGCAGGCAGGCAGGGGGAAGGGGAGAGACGAGGGCAGGCAGGTAGGGGGAAGGGGAGAGGAGAGGGCAGGCAGGCAGGCAGGGGGCAGGGGAGAGGAGAGGGCAGGCAGGCAGGCAGGGGGAAGGGGAGAGACGAGGGCAGGCAGGCAGGGGGAAGGGGAGAGGAGAGGGCAGCCAGGCAGGGGGGCAGGGGAGAGGAAAGACGAGGGCAGGCAGGCAGGCAGGGATATCTAACCAAAACAAATCAAATTCTATTAGTCACATGCGCCGACTACAACAGGTGTAGACCTTACAGTGAAATGCTTACTTACAAGCCCCTAACCAACAATGCAGTTGAAAAAAAATCTGAGTAAGAATAAGAAATAAGTAACAAGTAATTAAAAAGCAGCAGTAAAATAATAATAGTGAGACTATACACAGGGGGGTACCGGTACAGAGTCAATGTGCGGGGGCACCAGTTAGTCGAGGTAATTGAGGTACTATGTACATGTGGGGAGAGTTATTAAAGTGACTATGTACATGTAGGTAGAGTTATTAAAGTGACTATGTACATGTGGGTAGAGTTATTAAAGTGACTATGTACAGATACAACAGAGAGTAACAGCAGTGTAAACGGGGGGAATGTAAATAGTTTGAGTTGCCACTTGATTAGATGTTCAAGAGTCTTATGGCTTGGGGGTAGAAGCTGTTTAGAAGCCTCTTGAACCTAGACTTGGCACTCCGGTACCGCTTGCCGTGTGGTAGCAGAGAGAACAATCTATGACTCGGTGGCTGGAGTCTTTGACAATTTTTTGGGTCTTCCTCTGACACCGCCTGGTATAGAGGTTTTGGACGGCAGGAAGCTTTGCCCCAGTAATGTACTGAGTCGTACATACTACCCTCTGTAGGCCGAGCAGTTGCCATACCAGGCAGTGATGCAACCAGTCAGGTTACCAGTTACCATGCTCTCGATGGTGCAGCTGTAGAACCTTTTAAGGAGCTGAGGACCCATGCCAAATCTTTCCAGTCTCCTGAGGGGGAATAGGTTTTGTCGTGCCCTTTCCACGACTGTCTTGGTGTGCTTGGACCATGTTAGTTTGTTGGTGATGTGGACGCCAAGGAACTAGAAGCTCTCAACCTGCTCCACTATAGCCCCGTCGAAGAGAATGGGGGCATGCTCAGTCCTCTTTTTCCTGTCATCCACAATCATCTAATTTGTCTTTATCACGTTGAGGGAGAGGTGGTTGTCCTGGCACCACATGGCCAGGTCTCTGACCTCCTCCCTATAGGCTGTCTCGTTGTTGTCGGTGATAAGGTCTACCACTGTTGTGTATATGGCAAACATAATGATGGTATTGGAGTCATGCCTGGCCGTGCAGTCATGATTGAACAGGGAGCACAGGAGGGGACTGAGCACGCACCCCTGAGGGGCCCCTGTGTTGAGGATCAGCGTGTCAGATGTGTTGTTACCTACCCTTACCACCTGGGGGAGGCCCGTCAGGAAGTACAGGATCCAGTTGCAGAGGGAGGTGTTTAATTCCAGGGTCCTTAGCTTATTGATGAGCTTTGAGGGTACTACGGTGTTGAACGCTGAGCTGTAGTCAATGAATAGCATTCTCACATAGGTGTTCCTTTTTGTCCAGGTGGGAAAGGGCAGTGTGGAGTGCAATAGTGTTTGAATCATCTGTGGATCTGTTAGGGCGGTATGAAAATTGGAGTAGGTCTAGGGTTTCTGGGATAATGGTGTTGATGTGAGTCTTGACCAGCCTTTCAAAGCGAGGACTGTGAAGCAACACAAACGTGTCACTGGGCAGCTCTCGGCTGTGCTTCCCTTTGTAGTCTGTAATGGTTTGCAAGCCTTGCCACATCTGATGAGCGTCAGAGCCGGCGTCTCCTCTCCCCTTCCCCCCTGCCTGCCCTCATCTCTCTACTTCCCTTCCCCTCTTCCAGCCCTCATCTCTCCTCTCCCTTTCCCCCTGCCTGCCTGCCCTCATCTCTCCTTTCCCCTTCCCCCTGCCTGCCCTCATCTCTCCTCTCCCCTTCCCCCTGCCTGCCCTCATCTCTCCTCTCCCCTTCCTCCCTCTCCCCTTCCCCATAAGATGGCGCTAGAGAACAAGGCTGATGTTTTACGTATTCCTAACCAATTGTGTTGTTTATTCGTTTTTTTGCGTTGTTTGTAACTTATTTGTTAACTTATTTTGTACGTAATGTTGCTGCTACCGTCTCTTATGACCGAAAATAACTTCTGGGCATCAGAACTGCGATTACTCACCACGGACTGGCAGAATCCTTTTTTTCCTTTAACGAGGCCAACGAGCCTGACGTGAATGACATACTGCTTTCCTGGGAACAGGCCCAGATCCCCGTCATTTGCGTGAAGAGAAGGCAGAGAAAAAGGAGCTGGAGGGTGCGCTGCCTTCTGAGAATTCGTAGGCGATCGAATAAACCCACACTCCCTTCCATTCTGCTAGCAAACGTGCAATCTTTGGAAAATGAAATCGATGACCTAAGATTAAACTACCAATGGGACATTAAAAACTGTAATATCTTATGCTTCACAGAGTCCTGGCTGAACGACGACATTATCAACATACAGCTGGCTGGTTATATGCTGTATCGGCAGGACAGAACAGCGGCGTCTGGTAAGACAATGGGCGGCGGACTGTATCTTTTTGTAAAGAACAGCTGGTGCACGATATCTAAGGAAGTCTCGAGGTTTTGCTCGCCTGAGGTAGATTATCTCATGATAAGCTGTAGACCACATTATCTACCTAGAGAGTTTTCATCTGTATTTTTCATAGCTGTCTACATACCACCACAGACTGATGCTGGCACTAAGACCGCACTGAATGAGCTGTATTACACCATAAGCAAACTGGAAAACGCTCAGGCAGAGGCGGCGCTCCTAGTAGCCAGGAACTTCAATGCAGGGAAACTTAAATCTGTCTTACCAAATTTCTATCAGCATGTTAAATCTGCAACCAGAGGGAGAACTCTGGACTACCTTGACTCCACACACAGAGAAGCATACAAAGCTCTCCCTCGCCCTCCATTTGGCAAATCTGACCATAATCTGATTCCTGCTTACAAACAAAAATTAAAGCAGGAAGCACCAGTGACTCGATCAATAAAAAAGTGGTCAGATGAAGCAGATGCTAAACTACAGGACTGTTTTGTTAGCACAGACTGGAATATGTTCCCGGGATTCCTCTGATGGCATTGAGGAATACACCACATCAGTCATTGGCTTCATCAATAAGTGCATCGATGACGTCGCCCTCACAGTGACTGTACGTACATACCCCAACCAGAAGCCATGGATTACAGGCAACATCCGTACTGAGCTAAAGGCTAGAGCTGCCACATTCAAGGAGCGGGACCCTAACCATCAAACAGGCAAAGCGTCAATACAGGACTAAGATCAAACCATACTACACCGGGAAGAAGCCATACAGAGACAAGGGCAGGCAGGGGGAAGGGGAGAGGAGAGATGAGGGCAGGCAGGCAGGGGGAAGGGGAGAGGAGAGGAGAGGAGAGGGCAGGCAGGCAGGCAGGGGGAAGGGGAGAGGAGAGGGCAGGCAGGCAGGGGGAAGGGGAGAGGAGAGATGAGGGCAGGCAGGCAGGGGGAAGGGGAGAGGAGAGGGCAGGCAGGCAGGGGGAAGGGGAGAGGAGAGATGAGGGCAGGCAGGGGGAAGGGGAGAGGAGAGATGAGGGCAGGCAGGCAGGGGGAAGGGGAGGGGAGAGGGCAGGCAGGCAGGGGGAAGGGGAGAGGAGAGATGAGGGCAGGCAGGCAGGGGGAAGGGGAGAGGAGAGGGCAGGCAGGCAGGGGGAAGGGGAGAGGAGAGATGAGGGCGGGCAGGCAGGGGGAAGGGGAGAGGAGAGATGAGGGCAGGCAGGCAGGGGGAAGGGGAGAGGAGAGATGAGGGCAGGCAGGCAGGGGGAAGGGGAGAAATGAGGGCAGGCAGGGGGAAGGGGAGAGGAGAGATGAGGGCAGGCAGGAGGGAAGGGGAGAGGAGAGATGAGGGCAGGCAGGGGGAAGGGGAGAGGAGAGATGAGGGCAGGCAGGGGGAAGGGGAGAGGAGAGATGAGGGCAGGCAGGGGGAAGGGGAGAGGAGAGATGAGGGCAGGCAGGGGGAAGGGGAGAGGAGAGATGAGGGCAGGCAGGGGGAAGGGGAGAGGAGAGATGAGGGCAGGCAGGCAGGGGGGAAGGGGAGATGAGAGGAGAGGCCTAACCAGATGACTGGTAAATGTTGGATGTGATACAGTTCCATAGGAAATGTTGTGCACAGCAGTATATGGATTATTGATGGTTATTGTGTGTGCTGTCCATCTCATGTACTCTGATACTCCACAGAGAATTACAGGCATCTGAATATGTAGAACATAATGGAGATATCGTTTGAATAAATTAATTCACAATTACATTACCGACAAGACTGTAAATGGTTGGTTCAAATACTGTATATACTGTATAAGAAACAATACATGTTTCTGCTTGCTACACTACAATTAGATGTGTGTGTCTGACCAGTCTGAGGCAGGTCTTGAGCTCGATAAATAGAACATACTGTTGGGTCTGAAATTATTAATAACCTCCTGCTTGTATTTTGGACAATGGAAAAGAAGATGCCAGAAAGTATTCAGGACTATGGAACCAGGTGTTCATGTAACGTTGTCAGAGAGTATTCAGGACTATGGAACCAGGTGTTCTGTACTCGTTGTCAGAGAGTATTCAGGACTATGGAACAATGTGTTCTGTACTCGTTGTCAGAAAGTATTCAGGACTATGGAACCAGGTGTTCTGTACTCGTTGTCAGAGAGTATTCAGGACTATGGAACAATGTGTTCTGTACTCGTTGTCAGAAAGTATTCAGGACTATGGAACAAGGTGTTCTGTAACGTTGTCAGAGAGTATTCAGAACTATGGAACAAGGTGTTCTGTACTCGTTGTCTGCAAGTATTCAGGACTATGGAACCAGGTGTTCTGTACTCGTTGTCTGCAAGTATTCAGGACTATGGAACAAGGTGTTCTGTACTCGTTGTCTGCAAGTATTCAGGACTATGGAACAAGGTGTTCTGTACTCATTGTCAGAGAGTATTCAGGACTATGGAACAAGGTGTTCATGTAACGTTGTCAGAGAGTATTCAGGACTATGGAACCAGGTGTTCTGTACTCGTTGTCAGAGAGTATTCAGAACTATGGAACCAGGTGTTCTGTACTCGTTGTCAGAAAGGGCTTTGGTAGACAGCAGTGACTAATGTAAATTAAGTACATTGTCCTCACCTAAATGTGGATACTTGTGGATGTGGATACTAACTGTCTAAAAATGAATTGTGGATTGGGAAATGAATAATTGTTTTACCTACGTGGGCTAGCCAAACAAACTGTCTGAATATCTGTGCCATTTCCTGGTGGCTGTGGTTTGATCTGGCCAAGGGAAGTGAATGCTGTTTCAGAGTGAACAAACCAGCTATGATAGATACACACTAGGCATAAATAAATAGATACTTACTAGTTTGGTGTACCAGTAATGTGATTGCTTTTCTCATCACCATGCAACAGATTACACAAGAGATTATGGGTTGGTTAACATAGAATTTGTCAGATTAGGAGATAGGGGGACCGATTGTAGATCGTTCTAGGTTTTGAAAATGGGTCGGGTGACACACACAAATGTTGCCATATCACCTGGCAATGAGTGGAACACTTCTACTCAATCTGCTCGCTCTACCTTCTGACAGGAAATGGACTGAGCACGTGCTTCAGACGTATACTCTGTCACAGATATAAAAAATAAAAAAAACAGTACAAATAGTATTTATTGAACCTATCTTTTTAGTTCCTCAAAAAAGAGAGCATCTTGACTGGCTGCATCACCACTTGGTATGACACCTGCTCGGCATCTGACCACAAGGCGCTACAGAGGGTTGTGTGTTCGGCCCAGTACATCACCATGGCATCCAGGACCTATGTAACAGGCGGTGTCAGAGGACGGCCCTAAAAATTGTGAAAGACACCATCCACTCAAATCATAGACTCTTCTCTCTGTCACCGCACGGCAAGAGGTAATAGAGTGCCAAGTCTTGGACCAAAAGGCTCCTTAGCCTAGTGGTTAGAGCGTTGGACTAGTAACTGGAAGGTTGCAAGTTCAAACCCCTGAGCTGACAAGGTACAAATCTGTTGTTCTGCCCCTGAACAGGCAAATAACCCTCTGTTCCTAGGCCGTAATTGAAAATAAGAGTTTGTTCTTAACTGACTTGCCTAGTTAAATAAAGGTTAAAAAAAAAAAACAGCTTCCACCCTCAAGCTGTAAGATGGCTAAATAGTTAACCAAATAGCTATGAGGACCATTGACCCTTCTTGATTCTATGCACACACTGGACTGTACCCACACACTGGACTGTACCCACACACTGGACTGTACCCACACACTGGATTGTACCCACACACTGGACTGTACCCACACACATGTATATAGCCAAGCTATCATTGACTTGATACTGGTACCCCATGTATATAGCCAAGCTATCATTGACTTGATACTGGTACCTCATGTATATAGCCAAGCTATCATTGACTTGGTACTGGTACTTCATGTATATAGCCAAGCTATCATTGCTCATTGTGTATATTTATTCCTCGTGTTACTATTATTTTTCTATTATTATTAAAAAATATATATTCTGCATTGTTGGGAAGGGCCTGTAAGTAAGCATTTCACTGTTGGTCTACATCAGTTGTTTACGAAGCATGTGACCATCAAAATTGGATTTGATTTGATGACGATTCTATTTAGTTAAGCTATCATTGACTTGATACTGGTACCACATGTATATAGCCAAGCTATCATTGACTTGATACTGGTACCTCATGTATATAGCCAAGCTATCATTGACTTGATACTGGTACCTCATGTATATAGCCAAGCTATCATTGACTCAAATCAAATCAAATCAAATCAAATTTTATTTGTCACATACACATGGTTAGCAGATGTTAATGCGAGTGTAGCGAAATGCTTGTGCTTCTAGTTCCGACAATGCAGTAATAACGAGCAAGTAATCTAACTAACAATTCCAAAAAAAACTACTGTCATACACAGTGTAAGGGGATAAAGAATATGTACATAAGGATATATGAATGAGTGATGGTACAGAGCAGCATAGGCAAGATACAGTAGATGATATCGAGTACAGTATATACATATGAGATAAGTATGTAAACCAAGTGGCATAGTTAAAGTGGCTAGTGATACATGTATTACATAAGGATGCAGTCGATATAGAGTACAGTATCAACGTATGCATATGAGATGAACAATGTAGGGTAAGTAACATTATATAAGGTAGCATTGTTTAAAGTGGCTAGTGATATATTTACATCATTTCCCATCAATTCCCATGATTAAAGTGGCTGGAGTAGAGTCAGTGTCATTGACAGTGTGTTGGCAGTAGCCACTCAATGTTAGTGGTGGCTGTTTAACAGTCTGATGGCCTTGAGATAGAAGCTGTTTTTCAGTCTCTCGGTCCCAGCTTTGATGCACCTGTACTGACCTCGCCTTCTGGATGGCAGCGGGGTGAACAGGCAGTGGCTCGGGTGGTTGGTGTCCTTGATGATCTTTATGGCCTTCCTGTAGCATCGGGTGGTGTAGGTGTCCTGGAGGGCAGGTAGTTTGCCCCCGGTGATGCGTTGTGCAGACCTCACTACCCTCTGGAGAGCCTTACGGTTGAGGGCGGTGCAGTTGCCATACCAGGCGGTGATACAGCCCGCCAGGATGCTCTCGATTGTGCATCTGTAGAAGTTTGTGAGTGCTTTTGGTGACAAGCCGAATTTCTTCAGCCTCCTGAGGTTGAAGAGGCGCTGCTGCGCCTTCCTCACGATGCTGTCTGTGTGAGTGGACCAATTCAGTTTGTCTGTGATGTGTATGCCGAGGAACTTAAAACTTGCTACCCTCTCCACTACTGTTCCATCGATGTGGATGGGGGTGTTCCCTCTGCTGTTTCCTGAAGTCCACAATCATCTCCTTAGTTTTGTTGACGTTGAGTGTGAGGTTATTTTCCTGACACCACACTCCGAGGGCCCTCACCTCCTCCCTGTAGGCCGTCTCGTCGTTGTTGGTAATCAAGCCTACCACTGTTGTGTCGTCCGCAAACTTGATGATTGAGTTGGAGGCGTGCATGGCCACGCAGTCGTGGGAGAACAGGGAGTACAGGAGAGGGCTCAGAACGCACCCTTGTGGGGCCCCAGTGTTGAGGATCAGCGGGGAGGAGATGTTGTTGCCTACCCTCACCACCTGGGGGCGGCCCGTCAGGAAGTCCAGTACCCAGTTGCACAGGGCGGGGTCGAGACCCAGGGTCTCGAGCTTGATGACGAGCTTGGAGGGTACTATGGTGTTGAATGCCGAGCTGTAGTCGATGAACAGCATTCTCACATAGGTATTCCTCTTGTCCAGATGGGTTAGGGCAGTGTGCAGTGTGGTTGAGATTGCATCGTCTGTGGACCTATTTGGGCGGTAAGCAAATTGGAGTGGGTCAAGGGTGTCAGGTAGGGTGGAGGTGATATGGTCCTTGACTAGTCTCTCAAAGCACTTCATGATGACGGATGTGAGTGCTACGGGCGGTAGTCGTTTAGCTCAGTTACCTTAGCTTTCTTGGGAACAGGAACAATGGTGGCCCTCTTGAAGCATGTGGGAACAGCAGACTGGTATAGGGATTGATTGAATATGTCCGTAAACACACCGGCCAGCTGGTCTGCGCATGCTCTGAGGGCGCGGCTGGGGATGCCGTCTGGGCCTGCAGCCTTGCGAGGTTAACACGTTTAAATGTCTTACTCACTTCGGCTGCAGTGAAGGAGAGACCGCATGTTTCCGTTGCAGGCCGTGTCAGTGGCACTGTATTGTCCTCAAAGCGGGCAAAAAGTTATTTAGTCTGCCTGGGAGCAAGACATCCTGGTCCGTGACTGGGCTGGGTTTCTTCCTGTAGTCCGTGATTGACTGTAGACCCTGCCACATACCTCTTGTGTCTGAGCCGTTGAATTGAGATTCTACTTTGTCTCTGTACTGGCGCTTAGCTTGTTTGATAGCCTTGCGGAGGAATAGCTGCACTGTTTGTATTCAGTCATGTTACCAGACACCTTGCCCTGATTAAAAGCAGTGGTTCGTGCCTTCAGTTTCACACGAATGCTGCCATCAATCCACGGTTTCTGGTTAGGGAATGTTTTAATCGTTGCTATGGGAACGACATCTTCAACGCACGTTCTAATGAACTCGCACACCGTATCAGCGTATTCGTCAATGTTGTTGTCTGACGCAATACGAAACATCTCCCAGTCCACGTGATGGAAGCAGTCTTGGAGTGTGGAGTCAGCTTGGTCGGACCAGCGTTGGACAGACCTCAGCGTGGGAGCTTCTTGTTTTAGTTTCTGTCTGTAGGCAGGGATCAACAAAATGGAGTCGTGGTCAGCTTTTCCGAAAGGGGGCGGGGCAGGGCCTTATATGCGTCGCGGAAGTTAGAGTAACAATGATCCAGGGTCTTTCCACCCCTGGTTGCGCAATCGATATGCTGATAAAATTTAGGGAGTCTTGTTTTCAGATTAGCCTTGTTAAAATCCCCAGCTACAATGAATGCAGCCTCCGGATAAATCGTTTCCAGTTTGCAGAGAGTTAAATAAAGTTCGTTCAGAGCCATCGATGTGTCTGCTTGGGGGGGATATATACGGCTGTGATTATAATCGAAGAGAATTCTCTTGGTAGATAATGCGGTCTACATTTGATTGTGAGGAATTCTAAATCAGGTGAACAGAAGGATTTGAGTTCCTGTATGTTTCTTTCATCACACCATGTCACGTTGGCCATAAGACATACGCCCCCGCCCCTCTTCTTACCAGAAAGATGTTTGTTTCTGTCGGCGCGATGCGTGGAGAAACCCGCTGGCTGCACCGCTTCGGATTGCGTCTCTCCAGTTAGCCATGTTTCCGTGAAGCAAAGAACGTTACAGTCTCTGATGTCCCTCTGGAATGCTACCCTTGCTCGGATTTCATCAACCTTGTTGTCAAGAGACTGGACATTGGCAAGAAGAATGCTAGGGAGTGGTGCACGATGTGCCCGTCTCCGGAGTCTGACCAGAAGACCGCTTCGTTTCCCTCTTTTCTGAGTCGTTTTTTTTTTTGGTCGCTGCATGTGATCCACTCGGTTACACTGGTTGTGAGGCAGAACACCGGATCCGCATCGCGAAAAACATATTCTTGGTCGTACTGATGGTGAGTTGACGCTGATCTTATATTCAGTAGTTCTTCTCGGCTGTATGTAAAGAAACCTAAGATGACCTGGGGTACTAGTGTAAGAAATAACACGTAAAAAAACAAAAAACTGCATAGTTTCCTAGGAACGCGAAGCGAGGCGGCCATCTCTGTCGGCGCCGGAAGTAAACTACTTCAGGAAGTAAACTACTAGTAAACTACTTCATTGACTTCATACTGGTACTTCATGTATATAGCCAAGCTATCATTGACTTGATACTGGTACCTCATGTATATAGCCATGCTATCATTGACTTGGTACTGGTACCACATGTATATAGCCAAGCTATCATTGACTTGATACTGGTACCTCATGTATATAGCCAAGCTATCATTGACTTGGTACTGGTACCACATGTATATAGCCAAGCTATCATTGACTTGATACTGGTACTTCATGTATATAGCCAAGCTATCATTGACTTGATACTGGTACCTCATGTATATAGCCATGCTATCATTGACTTGGTACTGGTACCTCATGTATATAGCCAAGCTATCATTGACTTGGTACTGGTACCTCATGTATATAGCCAAGCTATCATTGACTTGGTACTGGTACCCCATGTATATAGCCAAGCTATCATTGCTCATTGTGTATATTTATTCCTCGTGTTTCTACTATTTTTCTATTATTATTATTCTAAAAAAATATATATTCTGCATTGTTGGGAAGGGCCTGTAAGTCAGTATTTCACTGTTGGTCTACATCAGTTGTTTACGAAGCATGTGACCATCAAAATTGGATTTAATTTGATGACGATTCTATTTAGTTTAGTCACCTCGTTTGGGAGGGTGCCAAAGAGAGAGAAAAAACTGTTACAGAGATGCTAATCGGAGGATAATAAATGAATTTAAAAAACACTGCAATTAAGGCTGTTTCACTCCTGTTAATATCCCCGGGGTTCAGGAAGCTGGTTGTTTTATAAAGCTGACAAATAGATCAGGTGAGATGATACCTCGTCGAAAGAAAAATCAGGTCTTATTTCTGAATAGCATTGCTATTTAATTGTTTATCTGACTTGTGTAGTGTTAGATGTTATCTACTATTTTATTATGTCATATTAGATGTGTACAATGAAAGGGCCATGAAATGGAATAATAATAATCATCATCATATTTTAATACTACACATAAAATATCAAAAAATATATAATTCCAGCTTAGCCGATAAGGTTGAAGCTAAGGGTGAGTTTGAGGATGGGCTGATGGCCGATGGGCTGTTTTACATCCACCACGAACAGTTTTTGATTATCACTCTTCAATGCTCAATGCTTTTGCAGTGCCTGGAGACGAAACACTTTCTCCTTCTCTCCTCTCATCGCTCGTTCACTCGATCCATTCTCTCCTCTCCTTTCCGTTCGCCTCCTCTCAGCTCTCAACTCTAACTTACTCACAGAGCCACAGGCTAATAATAATACATTGATTTCACCCTATCAATTATTAAATGTTCCCTATACAGATAAAAGAGTATTGTTTCAAGGCACATAATTACATTATGGTTGACACACTCCAACATTAACACAATTCAATCCTTGCACTTCGTTTGGAATCCGATGTAAGAGGAGGGTAGAGGGAGCCTTTAAGTGGATAAATGCTGACGTTCTGTACATTACCTTGGAAATAATAGACAACGCATTTTTCATTCATACTTTCTCATCTTCTGGATGCTAGAGATGCGACCCAGTTGTTCGTTTGATTAGTTTGATATGTATTATTATTTATTTCTTTACCCTTACTTGCTAGCTAGCCAGCTAGCTATGGCTAACACAGTCACGACCTCTGCAGCCATAATAACAGCAATGTATCTGTTTTCTATTGATATTAATTTGGATAACAATGAGCTGATAATAACAATGAGCTGATAATGACAATGAGTTGATAATGACAACGAGCTGATAATGACAATGAGATGATAATGACAACGAGCTGATAATGACAATGAGCTGATAATGACAATGAGCTGATAATGACAATGAGCTGATAATGACAATGAGATGATAATAACAATGTGCTGATAATAACAACGACCTGATAATGACAATGAGCTGATAATGACAATGAGATGATAATAACAATGAGATGATAATGACAACGAGCTGATAATGACAATGAGATGATAATAACAATGAGATGATAATAACAATGAGATGATAATGACAATGAGATGATAATAACAATGAGCTGATAATGACAATGAGATGATAATAACAATGAGCTGATAATGACAATTAGCTGATAATAACAACTAGCTGATAATAACAACTAGCTGATAATAACAACTAGCTGATAATAACTTATTAAGAAGTTTCCTTTCTCGACAGGACGCTCAACACCGCTCATCACATTGCATATCAAACACTAGGCTAGAAGCTAGCTAAACCGTTTGTTGCTAGCAAACCTGACAATATGACAACCAAGCAAAAAAAAATATCATTTGCTGAAAACAGCTGGTCAAACTAAAGACACGTGGGAGGATTTGACAGCATAGCACCACTTGGGACATGACTGCAACAGTAGGAACCAGAGAAATTCATGTTCATCACTCACCCCGTTAAGTCATCAGATGCTCAAAAAAAACCATCTACGCTAGCTAGCTAAGCTTTTTCCTCGTTGTACCTGCGTTTATAATGTATCCAATTTCAGTTTGTGTGGTTGTTAGCTTAGCTTTCTGTAACTTTGTAGCAAGTACAGTCTGCATGTATAGCTGCATAATATTGGTCATGAATGCAAGGTGTCCCGTTATCTGGTTTTAATGTCCATTCTAGAATGCCCTTCTAACCAATCAGAAATTAGTATTCAACATTTCTGCGGTATAAATGAATAGTGAACTGTTTCAGTATGTATTCAAATCTTCTAAATAATTAAGTGTGTCATCTGTCACAATAGCTGGTGTAACCTCAATCTGCCAGATGACAGGATGTTTTTAGCACTCTGACATATCTGAGGAGGACACCACTGGAGGCTGGAGAGGGGAGGAATGGAGTCCATGTCTGGAATGGAGTCAATGGAATGGTATCAAACACGTGGTTTCCATGTGGTCGATAACATTCCATTTACTCAATACCTGGCATTACTATGAGGCGTCCTCCCTTCAGCAGCCTCCACTGCAGTTCACATGTCTGTAAGCACACACACACACACACACACACACACACACACACACACACACACACACACACACACACACACACACACACACACACACACACACACACACACACACACACACACACACACACACACACACACACACACACACACACACACACACGCACACACACACACACACACACACACACACACACGCACACACACACACACACACACACACACACACACACACACACACACACACACACACACACACACACACACACACACACACACACACAGTAATGCTGCTGGAATATCATGGCCTCAACCTAAGCAGTCTCGCTCACAGCACTCCTAGTCCTAACACTAAGGTTTGTCACAAGTGATTGTAATGTTGGATTCCAGACTAAAAAGAAAGACTAGTTTTAAGTTGTTTTAAAAATAGCCAGAAAGCTACTGCTGTCATGGTAGGTACTAAGCACGAGGTTGGATTGACTCGTTTTTTTTTCTGATTCATGTTTTCATTTGATGATAAATAAACAAAATCAACAGAAGTATTGCAACGTAATGCAGGCATAAAAATAATGACATCAATTATAACAACAGTGTGATAAAGGAGAATAGAAAAAATAAAAAAATTAATGTGGGATATGGCATCTCAATATTCACACCTTAAATCAAATTAAATCGAATGTTATTTGTCACATGCACCAAATACAACAGGTGTAGTAGACCTTACAGTGAAATGTTGAATACAACAGGTGTAGGTAGACCTTACAGTGAAATGCTTAATTACAAGCCCTAAGCCAACAATGCAGTTTTAAGAAGATAGAGTTAAGAAAATATTGACTAAATAAACAAAAGTAAAAAATAAATAAATATATATATATACATGTATATGTATATAAATATATATAAAGTAACACAATTAAATAACTATAATGAGGCTATATACATTGGTTACCGGCACAGAGTCAATGTGTGGGGGTTAGTTGAGGTCATTTGTACATCTAGGTAGGGGTAAAATGACTAGGCTCACATAATAAACAGCGAGTAGCAGCAGTGTAAAAACAAATTGGGGGGGGGGTCAGTGTAAATAGTCCGGGTGGTCATTTGATGAATTGTTCAGCAGTCTCAAGTCATTAAAACTTGTTTTTCAACCACTCCACAAATTTCTTGTTAACGAACTATAGTTTGACAAGTCAGTTAGGACATCTACTTTCTGCATGAAACAAGTCATTTTTCCAACAGTTGTTACTAGACAGATTATTTCACTTATAATTCACTGTATCACAATTCCAGCAGATTAGAAGTTTACATATACTAAATTGACTGTGTCTTTAAACATCTTGGAAAATTCCAGAAAATGATGTCATGGCTTTTGAAGCTTCTGATAGGCTAATTGACATCATTTGAGTCAATTGGAGGTGGATGTATTTCAAGGGCTACCTTCAAACTCAGTGCCTCTTTGCTTGACATAATGGGAAATCATAATGACTTAATGGGAAAATCAAAAGAAATCAGCCAAGACCTCAGAAAAAAAATTGTAGACCTTTACAAGTCTGGTTCATCGGTGGGAGCAATTTCCAAATGCCTGAATGTACCACGTTCATCTGTACAAACAATAGTACGCAAGTATAAACACCATGGGACCACGCAGTCGTCATACCGCTCAGGAAGGAGACGTGTTCTGTCTCCTAGAGATGAACATACTTTGGTGCGAAAAGTGCTAATCAATCCCAGAACAACAGCGAAGGACCTTGTGAAGATGTTGGGGGAAACCGGTACAAAATAATCTATATCCACAGTAAAACGAGTCCTATATTGACATAACCTGAAAGGCCGGTCAGCAACGAAGAATCCACTGCTCCAAAACCACCATAAAAATGCCAGACTACGGTTTGCAACTGCACATGGGGACAAATATCATACTTTTTGGAGAAATGTCCTCTGGTCTGATGAAACAAAAATAGAGCTGTTTGGCCATAATGACCATCGTTATGTTTGGAGGGAAAAGGGGGAAAAAGGGGGAGGCTTGTAAGCCGAAGAACACCATCCGAACCGTGAAGCACAGGGGTGGCAGCATCATGTTGTGGGGGTGATTTGATGCAGGAGGGACTGGTGCACTTCACAAAATAGATGGCATCATGAGGGAGGAAAATTATGTGGATATATTGAAGCAACATCTCAAGACATCAGTCAGGAAGTTAATGCTCGGTCGCAATGGGTCTTCCAAATGAACAATGACCCCAAGCATACTTCCAAAGTTGTGCCATGTCAAGGTATTTGAGTGGCCATCACAAAGCCCTGACCTCAATCCTATAGAAAATATGTAGGCAGAACTGAAAAAGCATGTGTGAGCAAGGAGACCTACAAATCTGACTCAGTTACACCAGCTCTGTCAGGAGGAATGGGCCAAATTTCACCCAACTTATTGTTGGAAGCTTGTAGACGGCTATCCAAAATGTTAGACCCAAGTTAAATAATTTAAAGGCAGTGCTACCAAATACTAATTGAGTGTATGTAAACTTCTGACCCACTGGGAATGTGATGAAAGAAATAAAAGCTGAAATAAATAATTCTTGCTACTATTATTCTGACATTTCACATTCTTAAAATAAAGTGGTGATCCTAACTGACCTAAAACAGGGAATTTTACTAGGATTAAATGTCAGGAATTGTGAAAAACTGAGTTTAAATGTATTTGGCTAAGGTGCATGTAAACTTCTGACTTCAACGGTATACCCATTGATTCTTGAAGAATATAACTTATTAATGCCTCATGAGCTTAGTTCAACTGTCACACTCCATGAGAAGCCAAAATATAAACTTGTTTAACTCCAATGTTTGTAAACAAATCAAATGTAAACAAATACTATATAGCCTCAAAACATGGTTAAAACTATCATTTTGATACCACGGAAGATCAGTCCTTGCATCCATAGCTCTGTCTATGTAATTGAGAATGATTACATTTCTTCAGGGCCATCTCTCAGCTTTTTACTGAGCCATGGGTGGGGAGCCTGCTTTGTTATTGTTTCAACTGCTTAATGCCTCTTTAATGTTGTAGTTTCAAAGGCATTCTTCTGTTTTACACTGTTGGTGTACTCTTCCGTATTGTGTTGTTTGCCCATCTCTATATAGTAAAGTTGGTTTGTTTGTACACTGTTGGTGTACTCTTCCGTATTGTGTTGTTTGCCCATCTCTATATAGTAAAGTTGGTTTGTTTTTACACTGTTGGTGTACTCTTCCGTATTGTGTTGTTTGCCCATCTCTATATAGTACAGTTGGTTTGTTTTTACACTGTTGGTGTACTCTTCCGTATTGTGTTGTTTGCCCATCTCTATATAGTAAAGTTGGTTTATAGAATGGGTCATGACTCTTCCTATGACACAGGTCAAGCGGTGACCTCGTGTAAGAAGTAGGTCACATCTAGGAGATCATATATCCTTGGTCACATGTGAACTGTGTGACGATTTAATGGTTTTATGGATCATAGGAAAATAACTTATTTTTAGCATTTCCCTAATAAAGACTATCATACCATGGCATTGTTGAATACTCATTCTAAAGCATTCATTATTGTCATATATATATATATAGCACTGTATTTGCGTGGTAGAATTCAATGTCTATAGTTTATTTGTACCTGTTTTTGTTTGCGCTGCTTCTAAAAGCAAAAGTCGAATTGAAAACAGTTTTGGTATTGTTGAATTCTATTTTCATAATAGCAAGCTATGACTGATGGTTTGGTTAGCTAAAATAGCAAGTCTGTTTGTTTAGTTACCAAGCCAACCACTGTAGCTATCTATAGTCAACTTGCTACCTACTTCAGTGGACGTCAAACACATTTCTACCATCAAATAAACACATGTATAGTGACAAATGTGTTCAACTAAACCCTGGTATAAAAGGGTTATAATCAACTCGGGCCTCTATACATTCTCTGGAAAATAATGCAACCGCATGGAAGTCAGTTCCACTCCGGCAGCGCGTCGTGGAACACGCCATCCACGTCGTTCCATATTCTCCATAGAACGCATAGCCCCTCGTTGATTATCACTTACATATTCCAAGAGTGTTCTCACAGAACATTCTATACCCCCCTCCACCACACACACACACACACACGCAAACAGAGAGCGAGAGATACACACACAGCTTTGTTTTCGTGACATTTCTGGACTTTTTGGGGAGTCAAAATGTTTGACCATTAAAAATCCTATTTTCCATAACCCTTTAGCTGACCCTAAACGTGATATTAACCTTAGTCCCAAAACCGTAAACCTAACCCTAAAGCTTCAACTAGCATTTGAACAAGTTCAGGACATGAAAAAGTCCTGACATTTCAAAAAGTTATTGTGAATTATTGGAACATTGGGGTCCTGAAAACAAACACACACACACACACACACACACACACACACACACACACACACACACACACACACACACACACACACTAGACACTAAGTACACCCCCAACTATAATAAATTCACAAACTCTTTGCTTAGTATAGTGATGTTGAGATAAAACATAAAACAAGCTGAGG
>NC_056430.1:10645215-10657715 GCF_018296145.1 Oncorhynchus tshawytscha | reverse complement strand
TCACCATACGACACACTGTGTTTGGGTGTCTCTCCTCACCATACGACACACTGTGTTCCAGTCCCTCTCCTCACCATACCACACACTGTGTTCCGGTCCCTCTCCTCTCCTCACCATACGACACACTGTGTTCTGGTCCCTCTCCTCACCATACGACACACTGTGTTCCAGTCCCTCTCCTCACCATACGACACTGTGTTCCGGTCCCTCTCCTCACCATACGACACACTGTGTTCCGGTCCCTCTCCTCTCCTCACCATACGACACACTGTGTTCCAGTCCCTCTCCTCACCATACGACACACTGTGTTCTGGTCCCTCTCTCCTCACCATAAGACACACTGTGTGTCCGGTCCCTCTCCTCACCATACGACACACTGTGTTCCGGTCCCTCTCCTCACCATACGACACACTGTGTTCCAGTCCCTCTCCTCACCATACGACACACTGTGTTCTGGTCCCTCTCCTCTCCTCACCATAAGACACACTGTGTTCCCGGTCCCTCTCCTGACCATACGACACTGTGTTTGGGTGTCTCTCCTCACCATACGACACACTGTGTTCCAGTACCTGTCCTCTCCTCACCACACTACACAATGTGTTCCGGTCCCTCTCCTCTCCTCACCAAACGACACACTGTGTTCCAGTCCCTCTCCTCACCATACCACACACTGTGTTCCAGTCCCTCTCCTCACCAAACGACACACTGTGTTCCGGTACCTCTCCTGACCATACGAAACTATGTTCCAGTCCCTCTCCTCACCATACCACACACTGTGTTCCGGTCCCTCTCCTCACGACACACTGTGTTCCAGTCCCTGTCCTCTCCTCACCACACTACACACTGTGTTCCAGTCCCTCTCCTCACCATACGACACTGTGTTCCAGTCCCTCTCCTCACCATACGACACACTGTGTTCCAGTCCCTCTCCTCACCACACTACACACTGTGTTCCGGTCCCTCTCCTCACCATACGACAGACTGTGTTCCAGTCCCTGTCCTCTCCTCACCATAAGACACACTGTGTTCCGGCCCCTCTCCTCACCATACGACACACTGTGTTTGGGTCTCTCTCCTCACCATACAACACACTGTGTTCCAGTCCCTCTCCTCACCATACCAAACACTGTTTTCCGGTCCCTCTCCTCACGACACACTGTTCTCCGGTCCTTCTCCTCACCAAACGACACACTGTTCTCCGGTCCTTCTCCTCACCATATGACACTGTGTTCCGGTCCCTCTCCTCACCATACGACACACTGTGTTCCGGTCCCTCTCCTCACCATATGACACTGTGTTCTGGTCCCTCTCCTCACCGTACGACACACTGTGTTCCGGTCTCTCTCCTCACCATACAACACACTGTGTTCCAGTCCCTCTCCTCACCATACAACACACTGTGTTCCGGTCCCTCTCCTCACCATACGACACACTGTGTTCTGGTCCCCTCTCCTCACCATACGACACACTGTGTTCCAGTCCCTCTGCTCTCTCACCACACTACACACTGTGTTCCAGTCCCTCTCCTCTCCTCACCACACTACACACTGTGTTCCAGTCCCTCTCCTCTCCTCACCATACGACACACTGTGTTCCAGTCCTCTCTCACCATACGACACACTGTGTTCCGGTCCCTCTCCTCACCATACGACACACTGTGTTCCGTCCCTTCTCACAGTCCACTGTGTTCCGGTCCCTCTCCTCACCATACGACACACTGTGTTCCGGTCCCTCTCCTCTCCTCACCATACGACACATTGTTTTCTGGTCCCTCTCCTCTCCTCACCATTCGACACACTGTGTTCCAGTCCTTCTCCTCACAATACGACATACTGTGTTCCGGTCCCTCTCCTCACCATACGACACACTGTGTTCCAGTCCCTCTCCTCACCACACTACACACTGTGTTCTGGTCCCTGTCTTCTCCTCACCATAAGACACACTGTGTTCCGGTCCCTCTCCTGACCATACGACACTGTGTTCCGGTCCCTCTCCTCACCATACGACACACTGTGTTCCAGTCCTCTCCTGACCATACGAAACTATGTTCCAGTCCCCTCTCCTCACCATACCACACACTGTGTTCCGGTCCCTCTCCTGACCATACGAAACTATGTTCCAGTCCCTCTCCTCACCATACCACACACTGTGTTCCCTCCTCTCCTGACCATACAAAACTGTGTTCCAGTCCCTCTCCTCACCATACGACACACTGTGTTCCGGTCCCTCTCCCTCACCATCGCGACACACTGTGTTCCAGTCCCTGTCCTCTCCTCACCACACTACACACTGTGTTCCAGTCCCTCTCCTCTCTCCTCACCTCACCATACGACACACTGTGTTCCAGTCCCTCTCCTCTCCTCACCATACGACACACTGTGTTCCAGTCCCTCTCCTCACCATACGACAGACTGTGTTCCAGTCCCTGTCCTCTCCTCACCATAAGACACACTGTGTTCCCGGCCCCTCTCCTCACCATACGACACACTGTGTTTGGGTCTCTCTCCTCACCATACGACACACTGTGTTCCAGTCCCTCTCCTCACCATACCACACACTGTGTTCCGGTCCCTCTCCTCACCATATGACACTGTGTTCTGGTCCCTCTCCTCACCATACCAACACACTGTGTTCCGGTCCCTCTCCTCACCATACGACACACTGTGTTCCAGTCCCTCTCCTCACCATATGACACTGTGTTCTGGTCCCTCTCCTCACCATCCACACTGTGTTCCGGTCCCTCTCCTCACCATACGACACACTGTGTTCCAGTCCCTCTCCTCACCATACGACACACTGTGTTCCAGTCCTCTCCTCACCATACGACACACTGTGTTCTGGTCCCTCTCCTCACCATACGACACACTGTGTTCCAGTCCCTCTCCTCTCCTCACCACACTACACACTGTGTTCCAGTCCCTCTCCTCTCCTCACCACACTACACACTGTGTTCCAGTCCCTCTCACCATCATACGACACACTGTGTTCCAGTCCCTCTCCTCTCCTCACCATACGACACACTGTGTTCCGGTCCCTCTCCTCACCATACGACACACTGTGTTCCAGTCCCTCTCCTCACCATACGAAACACTGTGTTCCGGTCCCTCTCCTCTCCTCACCATACGACACACTGTGTTCTGGTCCCTCTCCTCTCCTCACCATACGACACACTGTGTTCCAGTCCTTCTCCTCACCATACGACACACTGTGTTCCGGTCCCTCTCCTCACCATACGACACACTGTGTTCCGGTCCCTCTGCTCTGCTCTGCTCTCCTCACCAAACTACACACTGTGTTCCAGTCCCTCTCCTCACCATACTACACACTGTGTTCTGGTCCCTCTCTTCTCCTCACCATAAGACTCACTGTGTTCGGTCCCTCTCCTGACCATACGACACTGTGTTCCGGTCCCTCTCCTCACCATACGACACACTGTGTTCCAGTCCTGTCCTCTCCTCACCACACTACACAATGTGTTCCGGTCCCTCTCTCTCCTCACCATACGACACACTGTGTTCCAGTCCCTCTCCTCACCATACGACACACTGTGTTCTGGTCTCCTCTCCTCACCATACCACACACTGTGTTCTGGTCCCTCTCCTGACCATACGAAACTGTTCCAGTCCCTCTCTCACCATACCACACACTGTGTTCCAGTCCCTCCTGACCATACGAAACTATGTTCCCATCCCACGACACACTGTGTTCCAGTCCCTCTCACCTCCTCTCCTCTCCTCACCATACGACACACTGTGTTCCAGTCCCTCTCCTCTCCTCACCATACGACACACTGTGTTCCAGTCCCTCTCCTCACCACACTACACACTGTGTTCCGGTCCCTCTCCTCACCATACGACAGACTGTGTTCCAGTCCCTGTCCTCTCCTCACCATAAGACACACTGTGTTCCGGCCCCTCTCCTCACCATACGACACACTGTGTTTGGGTCTCTCTCCTCACCATACGACACACTGTGTTCCAGTCCCTCTCCTCACCATACCACACACTGTGTTCCGGTCCCTCTCCTCACCACACTACACAATGTGTTCCAGTCCCTCTCCTCTCACCAAACGACACACTGTGTTCCGGTCTCTCTCTCACCATACGACACAGTGTTCCAGTCCCTCTCCTCACCATACCACACACTGTGTTCCAGTACCTCTCCTGACCATACGAAACTATGTTCCAGTCCCTCTCCTCACCATACCACACACTGTGTTCGGTCCCTCTCCTCACGACACACTGTTCTCTGGTCCTTCTCCTCACCATACGACACACTGTGTTCCAGTCCCTCTCCTCACCATACGACACACTGTGTTCCGGTCCCTCTCCTCACCATACGACACACTGTGTTCCGGTCCCTCTCCTCACCATACACACACTGTGTTCCAGTCCCTCTCCTCAACAGACGACACACTGTGTTCCGGTCCCTCTCCTCGCGACACACTGTGTTCCAGTCCCTGTCCTCTCCTCACCACACTACACACTGTGTTCCAGTCCCTCTCCTCTCCTCTCCTCACCATACGACACACTGTGTTCCAGTCCCTCTCCTCTCCTCACCATACGACACACTGTGTTCCAGTCCCTCTCCTCACCATACGACAGACTGTGTTCCAGTCCCTGTCCTCTCCTCACCATAAGACACACTGTGTTCCCGGCCCCTCTCCTCACCATACGACACACTGTGTTTGGGTCTCTCTCCTCACCATACGACACACTGTGTTCCAGTCCCTCTCCTCACCATACCACACACTGTGTTCCGGTCCCTCTCCTCACCATATGACACTGTGTTCCGGTCCCTCTCCTCACCATACAACACACTGTGTTCCGGTCCCTCTCCTCACCATACGACACACTGTGTTCCGGTCCCTCTCCTCAACATATGACACTGTGTTCTGGTCCCTCTCCTCACACTGTGTTCCGGTCCCTCTCCTCACCATACGACACACTGTGTTCCAGTCCCTCTCCTCACCATACGACACACTGTGTTCCGGTCCCTCTCTCACCATACGACACACTGTGTTCTGGTCCCTCTCCTCACCATACGACACACTGTGTTCCAGTCCCTCTGCTCTCCTCACCACACTACACACTGTGTTCCAGTCCCTCACCTCTCCTCACCATACTACACACTTTGCTCCAGTCCCTCACCTCTCCTCATCATACGACACACTGTGTTCCGGTCTCTCATACGACACACTGTGTTCCGGTCCCTTTCCTCACCATACGACACACTGTGTTCCGGTCCCTCTCCTCACCGTACGACACACTGTGTTCCGGTCCCTCTCCTCACCATACGAAACACTGTGTTCCGGTCCCTCTCCTCTCCTCACCATACGACACACTGTGTTCTGGTCCCTCTCCTCTCCT
The DNA here is from genome assembly GCF_018296145.1 of Oncorhynchus tshawytscha. NCBI lineage: Eukaryota > Metazoa > Chordata > Actinopteri > Salmoniformes > Salmonidae > Oncorhynchus > Oncorhynchus tshawytscha. The sequence continues at coordinate 10,652,346 of NC_056430.1, read as the reverse complement.
CACCATACGACACACTGTGTTCCAGTCCTTCTCCTCACCATACGACACACTGTGTTCCGGTCCCTCTCCTCACCATACGACACACTGTGTTCCGGTCCCTCTGCTCTGCTCTGCTCTCCTCACCGCACTACACACTGTGTTCCAGTCCCTCTCCTCACCACACTACACACTGTGTTCTGGTCCCTCTCTTCTCCTCATCATAAGACTCACTGTGTTCGGGTCCCTCTCCTGACCATACGACACTGTGTTCCGGTCCCTCTCCTCACCATACGACACACTGTGTTCCAGTACCTGTCCTCTCCTCACCACACTACACAATGTGTTCCGGTCCCTCTCCTCTCCTCACCATACGACACACTGTGTTCCAGTCCCTCTCCTCACCATACGACACACTCTGTTCTGGTCTCTCTCCTCACCATACCACACACTGTGTTCCGGTACCTCTCCTGACCATACGAAACTATGTTCCAGTCCCTCTCCTCACCATACCACACACTGTGTTCCGGTACCTCTCCTGACCATACGAAACTATGTTCCCATCCCTCTCCTCAACATACGACACACTGTGTTGAAGTCCCTCTCCTCTCCTCTCCTCTCCTCAACATACGACACACTGTGTTCCAGTCCCTCTCCTCTCCTCACCATACGACACACTGTGTTCCAGTCCCTCTCCTCACCACACTACACACTGTGTTCCGGTCCCTCTCCTCACCATACGACAGACTGTGTTCCAGTCCCTGTCCTCTCCTCACCATAAGACACACTGTGTTCCGTCCCCTCTCCTCACCATACGACACACTGTGTTCCCAGTCCCTCTCCTCACCATACGACACACTGTGTTCCAGTCCCTCTCCTCACCATACCACACACTGTGTTCCGGTCCCTCTCCTCACCACACTACACAATGTGTTCCGGTCCCTCTCCTCTCCTCACCACCATACGACACACTGTGTTCCAGTCCTCTCCTCACCATACGACACACAGTGTTCCAGTCCCTCTCCTCACCATACCACACACTGTGTTCTGGTACCTCTCCTGACGATACGAAACTATGTTCCAGTCCCTCTCCTCACCATACCACACACTGTGTTCCGGTCCCTCTCCTCACGACACACTGTTCTCTGGTCCTTCTCCTCACCAAACGACACACTGTTCTCCGGTCCTTCTCCTCACCATACGACACACTGTGTTCCGGTCCCTCTCCTCTCCTCACCATACAACACACTGTGTTCCAGTCTCTCTCCTCTCCTCACCATACGACACACTGTGTTCTGGTCCCTCTCCTCTCCTCACCATACAACACACTGTGTTCTGGTCCCTCTCCTCACCATCACACACTGTGTTCCAGTCCCCTCTCTCCTCACCATACGACACACTGTGTTCCAGGTCCCTCTCCTCACCAACGACACACTGTGTTCTGGTCCTCTCTCTCCTCACCATACGACACACTGTGTTCCGGTCCCTCTCTCTCCTCACCATACGACACACTGTGTTCCAGTCCCTCTCCTCTCCTCACCACACTACACACTGTGTTCCAGTCCCTCTCCTCACCATACGACACACTGTGTTCCAGTCCTCTCCTCACCATACGACACACTGTGTTCCAGTCCCTCTCTCACCATACCACACACTGTGTTCCAGTCCCTCTCCTCACCATACGACACACTGTGTTCCGGTCCCTCTCCTCACCATACGACACACTGTGTTCCGGTCCTCTCCTCACCATCGACACACTGTGTTCCAGTCCCTCTCCTCACCATACCACACACTGTGTTCCAGTCCCTCTCCTCACCATACCATACGACACACTGTGTTCCGGTCCCTCTCTCCTCACCATACGACACTGTGTTCCAGTCTGTGTTCCGGTCCCTCTCCTCACCATACGACACACTGTGTTCCGGTCCCTCTCCTCACCATATGACACTGTGTTCTGGTCCCTCTCCTCACCATACGACACACTGTGTTCTGGTCCCTCTCCTCACCATACGACACACTGTGTTCCAGTCCCTCTCCTCACCATACGACACACTGTGTTCTGGTCCCTCTCCTCACCATACGACACACTGTGTTCTGGTCCCTCTCTCCTCACCATACGACACACTGTGTTCCAGTCCCTCTGCTCTCCTCACCACACTACACACTGTGTTCCAGTCCCTCTCCTCTCCTCACCACACTACACACTTTGCTCCAGTCCCTCACCTCTCCTCACCATACGACACACTGTGTTCCAGTCTCTCTCTTCACCATACGACACACTGTGTTCCAGTCCCTTTCCTCACCATACGACACACTGTGTTCCGTCCCTCTCCTCACCATACGACACACTGTGTTCCGGTCCCTCTCCTCACCATACGACACACTGTGTTCCAGTCCCTCTCCTCTCCTCACCATACGACACACTGTGTTCTGGTCCCTCTCTCTCCTCACCATACGACACACTGTGTTCCAGTCCTTCTCCTCACCATACGACACACTGTGTTCCAGTCCCTCTCCTCACCATACGACACACTGTGTTCCGGTCCCTCTGCTCCTCTCTCTCCTCACCATACTACACACTGTGTTCCAGTCCCTCTCCTCACCACACTACACACTGTGTTCTGGTCCCTCTCTTCTCCTCATCATAAGACTCACTGTGTTCTCCCTCTCCTGACCATACGACACTGTGTTCCAGTCCCTCTCCTCACCATACGACACACTGTGTTCCAGTCCTGTCCTCTCCTCACCACACTACACAATGTGTTCTGGTCCCTCTCCTCTCCTCACCATACGACACACTGTGTTCCAGTCCCTCTCCTCACCATACGACACACTCTGTTCTGGTCTCTCTCCTCACCATACCACACACTGTGTTCCGGTACCTCCTGACCATACGAAACTATGTTCCAGTCCCTCTCCTCACCATACCACACACTGTGTTCCAGTCCCTCTCCTGACCATACGAAACTATGTTCCCATCCCTCTCCTCAACATACGACACACTGTGTTGAAGTCCCTCTCCTCTCCTCTCCTCTCCTCAACATACGACACACTGTGTTCCAGTCCCTCTCCTCTCCTCACCATACGACACACTGTGTTCCAGTCCCTCTCCTCACCACACTACACACTGTGTTCCGGTCCCTCTCCTCACCATACGACAGACTGTGTTCCAGTCCCTGTCCTCTCCTCACCATAAGACACACTGTGTTCCGTCCCCTCTCCTCACCATACGACACACTGTGTTTGGGTCTCTCTCCTCACCATACGACACACTGTGTTCCAGTCCCTCTCCTCACCATACCACACACTGTGTTCCGGTCCCTCTCCTCACCACACTACACAATGTGTTCCGGTCCCTCTCCTCTCCTCACCAAACGACACACTGTGTTCCGGTCTCTCTCCTCACCATACGACACAGTGTTCCAGTCCCTCTCCTCACCATACCACACACTGTGTTCCGGTACCTCTCCTGACGATACGAAACTATGTTCCAGTCCCTCTCCTCACCATACCACACACTGTGTTCCGGTCCCTCTCCTCACGACACACTGTTCTCTGGTCCTTCTCCTCACCAAACGACACACTGTGTTCCAGTCCCTCTCCTCACCATACGACACACTGTGTTCCGGTCCCTCTCCTCACCGTACGACACACTGTGTTCCGGTCCCTCTCCTCACCATACGACACACTGTGTTCCAGTCCCTCTCCTCAACAGACGACACACTGTGTTCCGGTCCCTCTCCTCGCGACACACTGTGTTCCAGTCCCTGTCCTCTCCTCACCACACTACACACTGTGTTCCAGTCCCTCTCCTCTCCTCTCCTCACCATACGACACACTGTGTTCCAGTCCCTCTCCTCTCCTCACCATACGACACACACTGTGTTCCAGTCCTCTCCTCACCATACGACAGACTGTGTTCCAGTCCCTGTCCTCTCCTCACCATAAGACACACTGTGTTCCCGGCCCCTCTCCTCACCATACGACACACTGTGTTTGGGTCTCTCTCCTCACCATACGACACACTGTGTTCCAGTCCCTCTCCTCACCATACCACACACTGTGTTCCGGTCCCTCTCCTCACCATATGACACTGTGTTCCGGTCCCTCTCCTCACCATACAACACACTGTGTTCCGGTCCCTCTCCTCACCATACGACACACTGTGTTCCGGTCCCTCTCCTCAACATATGACACTGTGTTCTGGTCCCTCTCCTCACCGTACGACACACTGTGTTCCGGTCCCTCTCCTCACCATACGACACACTGTGTTCCAGTCCCTCTCCTCACCATACGACACACTGTGTTCCGGTCCCTCTCCTCACCATACGACACACTGTGTTCTGGTCCCTCTCCTCACCATACGACACACTGTGTTCCGGTCCCTCTGCTCTCCTCACCACACTACACACTGTGTTCCAGTCCCTCTCCTCTCCTCACCACACTACACACTTTGTGTCCCTCACCTCTCCTCATCATCTGTGTTCCGGTCTCTCTCTTCACCATACGACACACTGTGTTCCGGTCCCTTTCCTCACCATACGACACACTGTGTTCCGGTCCCTCTCCTCACCATACGACACACTGTGTTCTGGTCCCTCTCCTCACCATACGAAACACTGTGTTCCGTCCCTCTCCTCTCCTCACCATACGACACACTGTGTTCTGGTCCCTCTCCTCTCCTCACCATACACACTGTGTTCCAGTCCTTCTCCTCACCATCGACACACTGTGTTCGGTCCCTCTCCTCACCATACGACACACTGTGTTCCGGTCCCTCTGCTCTGCTCTGCTCTCCTCACCGCACTACACACTGTGTTCCAGTCCCTCTCTTCTCCTCATCATAAGACTCACTGTGTTCGGGTCCCTCTCCTGACCATACGACACTGTGTTCCGGTCCCTCTCCTCACCATACGACACACTGTGTTCCAGTACCTGTCCTCTCCTCACCACACTACACAATGTGTTCCGGTCCCTCTCCTCTCCTCACCATACGACACACTGTGTTCCAGTCCCTCTCCTCACCATACGACACACTCTGTTCTGGTCTCTCTCCTCACCATACCATACAACACACTGTGTTCTGGTCCCTCTCCTCACCATACGACACGCTGTGTTCTGGTCCCTCTCCTCACCATACGACACACTGTGTTCCGGTCCCTCTCCTCACCATACGACACACTGTGTTCTGGTCTCTCTCCTCTCCTCACCATACGACACACTGTGTTCTGGTCCCTCTCCTCTCCTCACCATACAACACACTGTGTTCTGGTCCCTCTCCTCACCATACGACACGCTGTGTTCCAGTCCCTCTCCTCTCCTCACCACACTACACACTTTGCTCCAGTCCCTCACCTCTCCTCACCATACGACACACTGTGTTCCAGTCTCTCTCCTCACCATACGACACACTGTGTTCCAGTCTCTCTCCTCACCATATGACACACTGTGTTCCAGTCTCTCTCCTCACCATACGACACACTGTGTTCCAGTCTCTCTCCTCACCATACGACACACTGTGTTCCAGTCTCTCTCCTCACCATACGACACACTGTGTTCCAGTCTCTCTCCTCACCACACTACACACTGTATTCCAGTCTCTCTCCTCACCATACGACACACTGTGTTCCAGTCTCTCTCCTCACCATACGACACACTGTGTTCCGGTCCCTCTCCTCACCATACGACACACTGTGTTCTGGTCTCTCTCCTCTCCTCACCATACAACACACTGTGTTCCGGTCCCTCTGCTCTCCTCACCACACTACACACTGTGTTCCAGTCCCTCTCCTCTCCTCACCACACTACACACTTTGCTCCAGTCCCTCACCTCTCCTCACCATACGACACACTGTGTTCCAGTCTCTCTCCTCACCATACGACACACTGTGTTCCAGTCTCTCTCCTCACCATACGACACACTGTGTTCCAGTCTCTCTCCTCACCATACGACACACTGTGTTCCAGTCTCTCTCCTCACCATACGACACACTGTGTTCCAGTCTCTCTCCTCACCACACTACACACTGTATTCCAGTCTCTCTCCTCACCATACGACACACTGTGTTCCAGTCTCTCTTCTCACCATACGACACACTGTGTTCCGGTCCCTCTCCTCACCATACGACACACTGTGTTCTGGTCTCTCTCCTCTCCTCACCATACAACACACTGTGTTCCAGTCTCTCTCCTCACCATACGACACACTGTGTTCCAGTCTCTCTCCTCACCGTACGACACACTGTGTTCTGGTCCCTCTCCTCTCCTCACCATACAACACACTGTGTTCTGGTCCCTCTCCTCACCATACGACACGCTGTGTTCTGGTCCCTCTCCTCACCATACGACACACTGTGTTCCGGTCCCTCTCCTCACCATACGACACACTGTGTTCTGGTCTCTCTCCTCACCATACGACACACTGTGTTCTGGTCCCTCTCCTCACCATACGATACACTGTGTTCCGGTCCCTCTCCTCTCTTCACCATACGACACACTGTGTTCCGGTCCCTCTCCTCACCATACGACACACTGTGTTCTGGTCCCTCTCCTCACCATACGACACACTTTGTTCCAGTCTCTCTCCTCACCATACGACACACTGTGCTGCGTAGCCCTGCTTGGTTAGTGTTTAATAAAAGAAAATGCTTGGAGAGAATGAGAATTATTTGAACAAATGCTATATAATGTCTACATTTAGCCTCCTTCCATCCCAAACTGTTTCGACACAAAATAGAAGTTGAACACTGGTCTCGTACCACTCAAGTTAATTTACCCTCCATCATAGGTCCTTATGATAACAGACTGTATTGTTCATTTACCCTCCATCATAGGTCCTTATGATAACAGACTGTATTGTTCATTTACCCTCCATCATAGGCCCTTATGATAACAGACTGTATTGTTCATTTACCCTCCATCATAGGCCCTTATGATAACAGACTGTATTGTTCATTTACCCTCCATCATAGGCCCTTATGATAACAGACTGTATTGTTCATTTACCCTCCATCATAGGCCCTTATGATAACAGACTGTATTGTTCATTTACCCTCCATCATAGGCCCTTATGATAACAGACTGTATTGTTAATTTACCCTCCATCATAGGTCCTTATGATAACAGACTGTATTGTTCATTTACCCTCCATCATAG
>NC_056430.1:10572715-10637715 GCF_018296145.1 Oncorhynchus tshawytscha | reverse complement strand
TGCCCTGGTAGTAGACCGGTGTCAACATGACTGAGAAGACACATGCCCTGGTAGTAGACCGGTGTCAACATGACTGAGAAGACACATGCCCTGGTAGTAGACCGGTGTCAACATGACTGAGAAGACACATGACCTGGTAGTAGACCGGTGTCAACATGACTGAGAAGACACATGACCTGGTAGTAGACCAGTGTAAACATGACTGAGAAGACACATGATCTGGTAGTAGACCAGTCTCAACCTGACTGAGAAGACACATGACATGGTAGTAGACCAGTGTCAACATGACTGAGAAGACACATGACCTGGTAGTAGACCAATGTCAACATGACTGAGAAGACACATGACCTGGTAGTAGACCAGTGTCAACATGACTGAGAAGACACATGACCTGGTAGTAGACCAGTGTCAACATGACTGAGAAGACACATGACCTGGTAGTAGACCAGTGTCAACATGACTGAGAAGACACATGACCTGGTAGTAGACCAGTGTCAACATGACTGAGAAGACACATGACCTGGTAGTAGACCAGTGTCAACATGACTGAGAAGACACATGACCTGGTAGTAGACCAGGGTCAACATGACTGAGAAGACACATGACCTGGTTGTAGACCAGTCTCAACATGACTGAGAAGACACATGACCTGGTAGTAGATCAGTCTCAACATGACTGAGAAGACACATGACCTGGTAGTAGATCAGTCTCAACATGACTGAGAAGACACATGACCTGGTAGTAGATCAGTCTCAACATGACTGAGAAGACACATGACCTGGTAGTGGACCAGTCTCAACATGACTGAGAAGACACATGACCTGGTAGTAGATCAGTCTCAACATGACTGAGAAGACACATGACCTGGTAGTAGATCAGTCTCAACATGACTGAGAAGACACATGACCTGGTAGTAGATCAGTCTCAACATGACTGAGAAGACACATGACCTGGTAGTAGATCAGTCTCAACATGACTGAGAAGACACATGACCTGGTAGTGGACCAGTCTCAACATGACTGAGAAGACACATGACCTGGTAGTAGATCAGTCTCAACATGACTGAGAAGACACATGACCTGGTAGTAGATCAGTCTCAACATGACTGAGAAGACACATGACATGGGATGAAAGACAAAACAAAATAAGATGGGAAATATTATCAACATTACTTTGCACTTTCACTCTGTGTCCCTCAGGTTGTGGCAGGAGGACATATATCTGGCTGCCAAAACTGCACATTTTGGCTTTTCACCCAATAAATATTTTTTTGGTTTCAAAATCTTTGTATTGAATTATAATTTTGGGAAAGAAATATTCACTTAGGTCTGCGTATTTGTCACAGTGTAATAGGAAATGAAGCTCTGTCCCTACCTCTCCCCTGGAGTAGAGTGAGCACAGCCTGTCCTCTCTGGGCAGCCAGGTTTGTCTGTGACGACCGGTCTCTATAGCCAGACTGTCCTCTCTGGGCAGCCAGGTTTGTCTGTGAAGACTGGTCTCTATAGCCAGACTATCCTCTCTGGGCAGCCAGGTTTGTCTGTGACGACCGGTATCTATAGCCAGACTGTCCTCTCTGGGAAGCCAGGTTTGTCTGTGACGACCGGTCTCTATAGCCAGACTGTCCTCTCAGGGCAGCCAGGTTTGTCTGTGACGACCAGTCTCTATAGCCAGACTGTCCTCTCAGGGAAGCCAGGTTTGTCTGTGACGACCAGTCTCTATAGCCAGACTGTCCTCTCTGGGCAGCCAGGTTTGTCTGTGACGACCAGTCTCTATAGCCAGACTGTCCTCTCTGGGAAGCCAGGTTTGTCTGTGACGACCGGTCTCTATAGCCAGACTGTCCTCTCTGGGCAGCCAGGTTTGTCTGTGAAGACTGGTCTCTATAGCCAGACTATCCTCTCTGGGAAGCCAGGTTTGTCTGTGACGACCGGTCTCTATAGCCAGACTGTCCTCTCTGGGAAGCCAGGTTTGTCTGTGACGACCGGTCTCTATAGCCAGACTGTCCTTTCTGGGCAGCCAGGTTTGTCTGTGACGACCAGTCTCTATAGCCAGACTGTCCTCTCTGGGTAGCCAGGTTTGTCTGTGACGACCGGTCTCTATAGCCAGACTGTCCTCTCTGGGTAGCCAGGTTTGTCTGTGACGACCGGTCTCTATAGCCAGACTATCCTCTCTGGGCAGCCAGGTTTGTCTGTGACGACCGGTATCTATAGCCAGACTGTCCTCTCTGGGAAGCCAGGTTTGTCTGTGACGACCGGTCTCTATAGCCAGACTGTCCTCTCTGGGAAGCCAGGTTTGTCTGTGACACCGGTCTCTATAGCCAGACTATCCTCTCTGGGCAGCCAGGTTTGTCTGTGACGACCAGTCTCTATAGCCAGACTGTCCTCTCTGGGAAGCCAGGTTTGTCTGTGACGACCAGTCTCTATAGCCAGACTGTCCTCTCTGGGCAGCCAGGTTTGTCTGTGACGACCGGTCTCTATAGCCAGACTGTCCTCTCTGGGAAGCCAGGTTTGTCTGTGACGACCGGTCTCTATAGCCAGACTGTCCTCTCTGGGCAGCCATGTTTGTCTGTGACGACCGGTCTCTATAGCCAGACTGTCCTCTCTGGGTAGCCAGGTTTGTCTGTGACGACCGGTCTCTATAGCCAGACTGTCCTCTCTGGGCAGCCAGGTTTGTCTGTAAAGACCGGTCTCTATAGCCAGACTGTCCTCTCTGGGCAGCCAGGTTTGTCTGTGACGACCGGTATCTATAGCCAGACTGTCCTCTCTGGGAAGCCAGGTTTGTCTGTGACGACCGGTCTCTATAGCCAGACTGTCCTCTCTGGGCAGCCAGGTTTGTCTGTGACGACCGGTCTCTATAGCCAGACTGTCCTCTCTGGGCAGCTATGTTTGTCTGTGACGACCGGTCTCTATAGCCAGACTGTCCTTTCTGGGCAGCCAGGTTTGTCTGTGACGACCGGTCTCTATAGCCAGACTGTCCTCTCTGGGTAGCCAGGTTTGTCTGTGACGACCGGTCTCTATAGCCAGACTGTCCTCTCTGGGAAGCCAGGTTTGTCTGTGACGACCGGTCTCTATAGCCAGACTGTCCTCTCTGGGCAGCTATGTTTGTCTGTGACGACCGGTCTCTATAGCCAGACTGTCCTCTCTGGGCAGCCAGGTTTGTCTGTGACGACCGGTCTCTATAGCCAGACTGTCCTCTCTGGGCAGCCAGGTTTGTCTGTGACGCTCTATAGCCAGACTGTCCTCTCTGGGCAGCCAGGTTTGTCTGTGACGACCGCTCTCTATAGCCAGACTGTCCTCTCTGGGCAGCCAGGTTTGTCTGTGACGACCGGTCTCTATAGCCAGACTGTCCTCTCTGGGCAGCCAGGTTTGTCTGTAAAGACCGGTCTCTAGCCAGACTGTCCTCTCTGGGCAGCCAGGTTTGTCTGTGACGACCGGTCTCTATAGCCAGACTGTCCTCTCTGGGCAGCCAGGTTTGTCTGTGACGACCGGTCTCTATAGCCAGACTGTCCTCTCTGGGCAGCCAGGTTTGTCTGTAAAGACCGGTCTCTATAGCCAGACTGTCCTCTCTGGGCAGCCAGGTTTGTCTGTGACGACCGGTCTCTATAGCCAGACTGTCCTCTCTGGGCAGCCAGGTTTGTCTGTGACGACCGGTCTCTATAGCCAGACTGTCCTCTCTGGGCAGCTATGTTTGTCTGTGACGACCGGTCTCTATAGCCAGACTGTCCTTTCTGGGCAGCCAGGTTTGTCTGTGACGACCGGTCTCTATAGCCAGACTGTCCTCTCTGGGCAGCCAGGTTTGTCTGTGACGACCGGTCTCTATAGCCAGACTGTCCTCTCTGGGCAGCTATGTTTGTCTGTGACGACCGGTCTCTATAACCAGACTATCCTCTCTGGGCAGCCAGGTTTGTCTGTGACGACCGGTATCTATAGCCAGACTGTCCTCTCTGGGAAGCCAGGTTTGTCTGTGACGACCGGTCTCTATAGCCAGACTGTCCTCTCTGGGAAGCCAGGTTTGTCTGTGACGACCGGTCTCTATAGCCAGACTATCCTCTCTGGGCAGCCAGGTTTGTCTGTGACGACCAGTCTCTATAGCCAGACTGTCCTCTCTGGGCAGCCAGGTTTGTCTGTGACGACCAGTCTCTATAGCCAGACTGTCCTCTCTGGGCAGCCAGGTTTGTCTGTGACGACCGGTCTCTATAGCCAGACTGTCCTCTCTGGGAAGCCAGGTTTGTCTGGACGCCGGTCTCTATAGCCAGACTGTCCTCTCTGGGCAGCCATGTTTGTCTGTGACGACCGGTCTCTATAGCCAGACTGTCCTCTCTGGGTAGCCAGGTTTGTCTGTGACGACCGGTCTCTATAGCCAGACTGTCCTCTCTGGGCAGCCAGGTTTGTCTGTAAAGACCGGTCTCTATAGCCAGACTGTCCTCTCTGGGCAGCCAGGTTTGTCTGTGACGACCGGTATCTATAGCCAGACTGTCCTCTCTGGGAAGCCAGGTTTGTCTGTGACGACCGGTCTCTATAGCCAGACTGTCCTCTCTGGGCAGCCAGGTTTGTCTGTGACGACCGGTCTCTATAGCCAGACTGTCCTTCTGGGCAGCCAGGTTTGTCTGTGACGACCGGTCTCTATAGCCAGACTGTCCTCTCTGGGTAGCCAGGTTTGTCTGTGACGACCGGTCTCTATAGCCAGACTGTCCTCTCTGGGAAGCCAGGTTTGTCTGTGACGACCGGTCTCTATAGCCAGACTGTCCTCTCTGGGCAGCTATGTTTGTCTGTGACGACCGGTCTCTATAGCCAGACTGTCCTCTCTGGGCAGCCAGGTTTGTCTGTGACGACCGGTCTCTATAGCCAGACTGTCCTCTCTGGGCAGCCAGGTTTGTCTGTGACGACCAGTCTCTATAGCCAGACTGTCCTCTCTGGGCAGCCAGGTTTGTCTGTGACGACCGCTCTCTATAGCCAGACTGTCCTCTCTGGGCAGCCAGGTTTGTCTGTGACGACCGGTCTCTATAGCCAGACTGTCCTCTCTGGGCAGCCAGGTTTGTCTGTAAAGACCGGTCTCTATAGCCAGACTGTCCTCTCTGGGCAGCCAGGTTTGTCTGTGACGACCGGTCTCTATAGCCAGACTGTCCTCTCTGGGCAGCTATGTTTGTCTGTGACGACCGGTCTCTATAGCCAGACTGTCCTTTCTGGGCAGCCAGGTTTGTCTGTGACGACCGGTCTCTATAGCCAGACTGTGCTCACTGAGTCTGTACCTAGTCAGTGTTTTCCTCAGCTTTCTATCAGTCACAGTGGTCAGATAGTCAGTACTGTCTGTTTAGAGCCAAATAGCATTGAAGTTTACTTAGATTTTTTGTGGTGTCTTTCAAATAGGCGATATATTTTTATTTTTGCTTTGTGATGATTTGGTAGGGCCAGATTTTCTGAGTGCTGTCCTGAGGCTCTATGGGGTTGGTTTGGGTTCGTGAACTGAGCCTCAGAACCATCTGGCTGAGGGGACTCTTGTTTCATCTCTTGATACTGTAGAGGTGTGTGATGGAATGTTTTGGGGTCTCTTGTTGTTAGAATAAAGTCATTAGGGTAAAGTCATTTTCTCTGATGAATCCCCTTTCCGTTTGTTTGGGGCATCCTGAAAAAATATTGTTTGGAGAAGACAAGGTGAGCGCTACCATCAGTCCTGTGTCATGCCAACTGTAAAGCATCCTGAGACCATTCATGTGTGGGGTTGCTTCTCAGACAAGGGAGTGGGCTCACTCTCAATTTTGCCTAAGAACACAGCCATGAATAAAGAATGGTATCAACACATCCTCCGAGAGCAACTTCTCCCAACCATCCAGGAACAGTTTGGTGATGAACAATGCCTTTTCCAGCATGATAGCTTTTCCAACGTGATAACTAAGTGGCTCGGGGAACAAAACATCAATATTTTGGGTCCATGGCCAGGAAACTCCCCAGACCTTAATCCCATTGAGAACTTGTGGTCAATCCTCAAGAGGCAGGTGGACAAACAAAAACCCACAAATTCTGACAAACTCCAAGCATTGATTATGCAAGAATGGGCTTCCATTAGTCAGGATGTGGCTCAGAAGTTGATTGACAGCATGCCAGGGCAGATTGCAGAGGTCTTGAAAAAGAACACTGCAAATATTGATGCTTTGCATCAACTTCATGTAATTGTCAATAAAAGCCTTTGACACTTATGAAATCCTTGTAATTATACTTCAGTATTCCATAGTAACATCTGACAAAAATACCTAAAGACTGAAGCAGCAAACTTTGTGGAAATTAATATTTTTGTCATTCTCAAAACTTTTGGCCACGACTGTACATTGATTTAATAGCATCATATGTTTTCCCTCCAATACCACTTTCTATTAGTTTATAAAAAATAACTTCGTGCCAAATTGAAACAAATGCTTTCTTGAAATCTACAAATCACAAGTAGATTTTGCCTTTGTTTTGTCAATTAGTGTGGAGGGTGTTAATGTGATCTGTTGCATGATCATTTTTTAGAAATCCAATCTGGCTTCTGCTCAGGACATTGTGTTCATCAAGGAAATTATGTAGTATGCTATTTATAATACTGCAGAGAATTTTACCCAAGTTGCTGTTAACGCAAATTCCTCTGTAATTATTTGGGTCAAATTTGTCTCAATTTTTATAGATTGTTGTGATCAATCCCTGGTTCCAAATATTGGGGAAAATACCTGCAGTGAGGATAATGTTGAAGAGTTTGAGTTTAGCCAATTTGAATTTGTGGTCTGTATATTTGATAATTTCATTTAAAATACCATCAGCACCACAGGCCTTTTTGGGTTGGAGAGTGCATCGTTTTTCCAATAATTCTTCTTCTGTAATGGGTGTATCCACAGGATTCTGATAGTCTTTGACTGCTGATTCAAGGATTTGTATTTTTCTTGTATATCTTTTTGTTCTGGGCTCTTTGTTATATTGCTGTAGAGGTTTGCAAAGTGATTTCTCCACATATCCCCATTTTGGATAGCCAATTCCTCGTGATGAGGTGTGTTTAATTTATTCCAATTCTCCCAGAACTGGTTTGATTCTATGGATTCCTCAATTCCATCCAGCTGATTTCTAATGTGCTGTTCCTTTTTTGTTCTTAGGGTGTGTTTGTATTGCTTCAGTGTTTCCTCGCTTTGAAGGCGTATATTTTTCTTGTCTGGTTCTCTGTGTTTTTGATTAGATATATTTCTCAATGACTTTCTTAGATTGTTGCCATCATTATCAAGGCAGGTAGGGAGAGAAGAGGAGGAGACAGGTCGGGAGAGGAGAAGGCAGGTAGGGAGAGAAGAGGAGGAGGGAGGTAGGGAGAGGAGAAGGCAGGTAGGGAGAGAAGAGGAGGAGGGAGGTAGGGAGAGGAGAAGGCAGGTAGGGAGAGAAGAGGAGGAGGGAGGTAGGGAGAGGAGAAGGCAGGTAGGGAGAGAAGAGGAGGAGGGAGGTAGGGAGAGGAGAAGGCAGATAGGGAGAGAAGAGGAGAGGAGTATGCAGAAGAGAAGGCAGGTAGGGAGAGAAGAGGAGAGGTGTATGGAGAAGAGAGGGCAGGTAGGGAGAGAAGAGGAGGAGGGAGGTAGGGAGAGGAGAAGGCAGATAGGGAGAGAAGAGGAGAGGAGTATGGAGAAGAGAAGGCAGGTAGGGAGAGAAGAGGAGGAGGGCGGTCGGGAGAGGAGGAGGCAGGTAGGGAGAGAAGAGGAGGAGGGAGGTAGGGAGAAGAGAAGGCAGATAGGGAGGGGAGAGGAGTATGGAGAAGAGAAGGCAGGTAGGGAGAGAAGAGGAGGAGGGAGGTAGGGAGAGGAGAAAGGGAGAGAAGAGGAGGAGGGAGGTAGGGAGAGAAGAGGAGAGGAGTATGGAGAAGAGAAGGCAGGTAGGGAGAGAAGAGGAGAGGAGTGTGGAGAGGAGAAGTCAGGTAGGGAGAGGAGGATAGTAGGGAGAGGAAAGGAGGAGGGAGGTGGGGGAGGAGAGGAGGAGGGAGGTAGGAAAGGATGATAGTTTAAACTAAGATGCTTCCTAACAAGTTCCCAGGTTGTCGGAAACCCCTTCCTGTGTGTGTGTGTTTTTGTATATATGTGTGTGTGTGTGTGTGTGTGTGTGTGTGTGTGTGTGTGTGTGTGTGTGTGTGTGTGTGTGTGTGTGTGTGTGTGTGTGTGTGTGTGTTGTGTGTGTGTGTGTCTGCGTTTGTATATGTGTGTGGGAAACACACTGAGGACCTCATTAACTGCCACAGGCAGCATAGACCAACGTAGACCTGGTATCCCGGCCTCTCCCTCTTTCCCCCTTCCTCTTTCTGCCTTCCTCCTTCCCCCTCCCTCCTTCTTCCCTTTCTCCTCCCTCCTTTCCCCTTCATCTTTCCCCCATCCCTCCCTCCTTCCCCTCCCTCCTTCCTCCCTTCCTCCTTCCCCCCCTCCCTCCTCTCTACCTCTTTCTTCTCTTATCCAAATGAAGGACCTGAGCATTACACCCCAGTTAGGAGAAATAGAATGCATGCTAATGACTTTGTGTGTGTGTGTGTGTGTGTGTGTGTGTGTGTGTGTGTGTGTGTATGTGAGATATCTCCAACATGCTTAGTGATCTTCAATGTGAGATATCTCCAACATGCTTAGTGATCTTCAATGTGAGATATCTCCAACATGCTTAGTGGTCTTCAATGTGAGATATCTCCAACATGCTTAGTGGTCTTCAATGTGAGATCTCTCCAACATGCTTAGTGATCTTCAATGTGAGATATCTCTAACATGCTTAGTGATCTTCAATGTGAGATATCTCTAACATGCTTAGTGGTCTCATTTGTATTCCATCCTATATACATTTAGCAGATGCTCTTATCCAGAACGATTTACAATTAGTGCATTCATCTTATGTGGGACAACCACCTATCACAAGCATAGAAAGTACATTTCCCCTCAATAACGTAGTTGTCAGTAGTCAGAGCTAGAAGGGGAGGTGTGTGTGTGTGTGTGTGTGTGTGGGGGGGGTCTAGTACCTGAGCTGGTGTAGGTAAGCACCAAGGTCTGGTAGTGGATGTGTGGAAGAGCGGGATGACATGAGAGAACTTGGCAAGGTTGAAAACCAGGCAGGCTGCTTCGTTTTGGATAAGTTGCAGGGGTTTGATGGCACAACCGGCGAGCCCAGCCAAACAGACGTGAGAGGACAAGTGCCTGGATTAGGACCTGCGCCACTTCATGTGTGAGGTAGGGTCATACTCTACATATGTTGACCATGAACCTGCAGCAGCGACTCACTGCTTTGATGTGAACAACAGGGTGTTGTCCAGGGTCACGCCAAGGTTCTTTGCACTCTGGGAGGGCAACACAATGGAGATGTCAACCGTGATGGAGAGGTCTTTGAGCAGGCAGGCCATCCCCAGGAGGAAGAGCAGCTCTGTCTTGTTGAGGTTGAGCTTGAGGTGGTGGGCCGACATCCAAGTTGAGATATCTGCCAGGCACGCAGAGGTGCGTGTTGCCACCTGGGTGTCAGAAGGGGGGAAGTTGAAATATAGTTGAGTGTCATCCGCATAGCAATGATAGGAGAGACCATGTGAGGATATGACGGAGCCGAGTCACTTGGTGTATGAGAGAAGAGGGCCTAGAACTGAGCCCTGGGGGACACCAGTAGTGAGAGTACGTGGGTAACGAGGAGAGAGCTTTGGCAGTGCTAGATCCTCCGTGACACAGAGAAGAGCAGTCTCGGTTGAGTGACCCAGTCTTGAAGCCTAACTGGTTAGGGTCAAGAAGAACATTCTGAGAGAGATAACGAGAGAGTTGATCAGAGACAGCACGCGCAAATGTTTTGTAAAGAAAAAGGAAGTAGGGATACAGGTCTATAGTTTTTGACGTCAGATGAGTCGAGTGTTTTTTTTTCTTGAGGAGTGGAGCATCTGGAGCCATTTTAAAGTCAGGGGGGACGCAGATGTATGCTAGATGTACGCTAGATGTACGGATGTATGCTAGATGTATGCTACTGTAGATGTATGCTACTGTAGATGTATGCTAGATGTACACTAAATGTCTGCTAGATGTACACTAAGATGTATGCTACCGTAGATGTATGCTACTGTAGATGTATGCTAGAAGTATGCAAGATGTACCCTAGATGTATGCTAGATGTTTGCTAGATATACGATACATGTATACTGCTGTAGACGTATGCTAGATGTATGTTCATGTAGATGTATGCTAGATGTATGCTACTGTAGATGTATGCTACTGTAGATGTATGCTAGATGTATGCTAGATGTACGCTAGATGTATGCTAGATGTACCCTAGATGTATACTACTCTAGATGTACGCTAGATGTATGCTAGATGTACACTAGATGTATGCTACTGTAGATGTATGCTAGATATACACTAGATGTATGCTACTGTAGATGTATGCTAGATACACACTAGATGAATGCTAGATGTACACTGGATGTATACTACTGTAGATGTACACTAGATGTACGCTAGATGTATGCTACTGTAGATGTTCACTAGATGTACACTAGATGTATGCTAGATGTTTGCCCAGGTGTATGCTAGATGTACTCTAGATGTATGCTAGATGTACACTAGATGTATGCTACTGTAGATGTATGCTAGATGTATGCTAGATATACACTAGATGTATACTACTCTAGATGTACACTAGATGTACGCTAGATGTACGCTAGATGTATGCTACTGTAGATGTTCACTAGATATACACTAGATGTATGCTAGATGTACGCTAGATGTATGGTACTGTAGATGTATGCTAGATATACACTAGATGTATGCTAGATGTATGCTAGATATACACTAGATGTATGGTACTGTAGATGTACACTAGATGTACTCTAGATGTATGCTACTGTAGATGTATGTTAGATTTACACTAGATGTTTGTTAGATGTATGCTAGATTTACGATAGATGTATGCTAGATGTACGCTAGATGTATAGATGTATGCTACTGTAGATGTACAGATGTACGCTAGATGTACGATAGATGTACGCTAGATGTATGCTACAGTAGATGTATGCTAGATGTAAGATGTGTGCTACTGTAGATGTATGCTAGATATACACTAGATGTATGCTACTGTAGATGTATGCTAGATACACACTAGATGAATGCTAGATGTACACTAGATGTATACTACTGTAGATGTACACTAGATGTACGCTAGATGTATGCTACTGTAGATGTTCACTAGATGTAGATGTATGCTAGATAGGTGTATGCTAGATGTACTCTAGATGTAACATGTATGCTATAGATGTATGCAGATGTATGCTGTATGTAAAGTGATGTACTAGATGATATATACTGTAGATGATTAAGATGTATGCTAGATGTAGATATAGATGTACACTGTGCTACTGTAGATGTACTAGTAGATGTTTGTTAGATGTATGCTACTGTATGCTAGATGTACTGTAGATGGTAGATGTACATTAGATGTTGCTAGATGTACGCTAGATGTACGATAGATGTACTAGATGTATGCTACTGTAGATGTATGCTAGATGTACGAAGATGTATGCTACTGTAGATGTAGCTAGATGTATGTATGCTAGATGTATGCTAGATGTATACTACTGTAGATGTACACTAGATGTACGCTAGATGTATGCTACTGTAGATGTTGCACTAGATGTACACTAGATGTATGCTAGATGTTTGCCCAGATGTACACTAGATGTATGCTACAGTAGATGTATGCTAGATGTACGCTAGATGTAGATGTAGATGTTCACTAGATATACACTAGATGTATGCTAGATGTAAGCTAGATGTACGCTAGATGTACTACTGTAGATGTATGCTAGATATACACTAGATGTATGCTAGATGTATGCTAGATATACACTAGATGTATGGTACTGTAGATGTACACTAGATGTACTCTAGATGTATGCTACTGTAGAAGTATGCTAGATTTACACTAGATGTTTGTTAGATGTATGCTAGATTTACGCTAGATGTATGCTACTGCGTTAGATGTATGCTAGATGTACGATAGATGTACATTAGATGTGTGCTACTGTAGATGTACGCTAGATGTGCTACATAGATGTACGCTAGATGTATGCTACAGTAGATGTATGCTAGATGTACGCTAGATGTGTGCTACTGTAGATGTATGCTAGATGTACGATAGATGTATGCTAGATGTATGCTAGATGTATACTACTGTAGATGTACACTAGATGTACGCTAGATGTATGCTACTGTAGATGTTCACTAGATGTACACTAGATGTATGCTAGATGTTTGCCCAGGTGTATGCTAGATGTATGCTACAGTAGATGTATGCTAGATGTACGCTAGATGTATGCTACTGTAGATGTTCACTAGATATACACTAGATGTATGCTAGATGTAAGCTAGATGTACGCTAGATGTACGGTACTGTAGATGTATGCTAGATATACACTAGATGTATGCTAGATGTATGCTAGATATACACTAGATGTATGGTACTGTAGATGTACACTAGATGTACTCTAGATGTATGCTACTGTAGATGTATGCTAGATTTACACTAGATGTTTGTTAGATGTATGCTAGATTTACGATAGATGTATGCTAGATGTACGCTAGATGTACGCTAGATGTATGCTACTGTAGATGTACGTTAGATGTACGCTAGATGTACGATAGATGTACGCTAGATGTATGCTACAGTAGATGTATGCTAGATGTACGCTAGATGTGTGCTACTGTAGATGTATGCTAGATATACACTAGATGTATGCTACTGTAGATGTATGCTAGATACACACTAGATGAATGCTAGATGTACACTAGATGTATACTACTGTAGATGTACACTAGATGTACGCTAGATGTATGCTACTGTAGATGTTCACTAGATGTACACTAGATGTATGCTAGATGTTTGCCCAGGTGTATGCTAGATGTACACTAGATGTATGCTACAGATGTATGCTACTGTAGATGCTAGATGTATGCTAGATATACACTAGATGTATACTACTCTAGATGTACACTAGATGTACGCTAGATGTACGCTAGATGTATGCTACTGTAGATGTTCACTAGATATACACTAGATGTATGCTAGATGTAAGCTAGATGTACGCTAGATGTATGGTACTGTAGATGTATGCTAGATATACACTAGATGTATGCTAGATGTATGCTAGATATACACTAGATGTATGGTACTGTAGATGTACACTAGATGTACTCTAGATGTATGCTACTGTAGATGTATGCTAGATTTACACTAGATGTTTGTTAGATGTATGCTAGATTTACGATAGATGTATGCTAGATGTACGCTAGATGTACGCTAGATGTATGCTACTGTAGATGTACGTTAGATGTATGCTAGATGTACGATAGATGTACATTAGATGTGTGCTACTGTAGATGTACGATGATAGATGTACGCTAGATGTATGCTACAGTAGATGTATGCTAGATGTACGCTAGATGTGTGCTACTGTAGATGTATGCTAGATGTACGATAGATGTATGCTAGATGTATGCTAGATGTATACTACTGTAGATGTACACTAGATGTACGCTAGATGTATGCTACTGTAGATGTTCACTAGATGTACACTAGATGTATGCTAGATGTTTGCCCAGGTGTATGCTAGATGTATGCTACAGTAGATGTATGCTAGATGTACGCTAGATGTATGCTACTGTAGATGTTCACTAGATATACACTAGATGTATGCTAGATGTAAGCTAGATGTACGCTAGATGTACGGTACTGTAGATGTATGCTAGATATACACTAGATGTATGCTAGATGTATGCTAGATATACACTAGATGTATGGTACTGTAGATGTACACTAGATGTACTCTAGATGTATGCTACTGTAGAAGTATGCTAGATTTACACTAGATGTTTGTTAGATGTATGCTAGATTTACGATAGATGTATGCTAGATGTACGCTAGATGTACGCTAGATGTATGCTACTGTAGATGTACGTTAGATGTATGCTAGATGTACGATAGATGTACATTAGATGTGTGCTACTGTAGATGTACGCTAGATGTACGATAGATGTACGCTAGATGTATGCTACAGTAGATGTATGCTAGATGTACGCTAGATGTGTGCTACTGTAGATGTATGCTAGATGTACGATAGATGCATGCTAGATGTATGCTAGATGTATACTACTGTAGATGTACACTAGATGTACGCTAGATGTATGCTACTGTAGATGTTCACTAGATGTACACTAGATGTATGCTAGATGTATGCTAGATATACACTAGATGTATGGTACTGTAGATGTACACTAGATGTACTCTAGATGTATGCTACTGTAGATGTATGCTAGATATACACTAGATGTATGCTAGATGTATGCTAGATATACACTAGATGTATGGTACTGTGGATGTACACTAGATGTACTCTAGATGTATGCTACTGTAGATGTATGTTAGATGTACACTAGATGTATGCTAGATGTATGTATGCTAGATGTATACTACTGTAGATGTACACTAGATGTACGCTAGATGTATGCTACTGTAGATGTTCACTAGATGTACACTAGATGTATGCTAGATGTTTGCCCAGGTGTATGCTAGATGTATGCTACAGTAGATGTATGCTAGATGTACGCTAGATGTATGCTACTGTAGATGTTCACTAGATATACACTAGATGTATGCTAGATGTAAGCTAGATGTACGCTAGATGTATGGTACTGTAGATGTATGCTAGATATACACTAGATGTATGCTAGATGTATGCTAGATATACACTAGATGTATGGTACTGTAGATGTACACTAGATGTACTCTAGATGTATGCTACTGTAGATGTATGCTAGATTTACACTAGATGTTTGTTAGATGTATGCTAGATTTACGATAGATGTATGCTAGATGTACGCTAGATGTACGCTAGATGTATGCTACTGTAGATGTACGTTAGATGTACGCTAGATGTACGATAGATGTACGCTAGATGTATGCTACAGTAGATGTATGCTAGATGTACGCTAGATGTGTGCTACTGTAGATGTATGCTAGATATACACTAGATGTATGCTACTGTAGATGTATGCTAGATACACACTAGATGAATGCTAGATGTACACTAGATGTATACTACTGTAGATGTACACTAGATGTACGCTAGATGTATGCTACTGTAGATGTTCACTAGATGTACACTAGATGTATGCTAGATGTTTGCCCAGATGCTAGATGTACACTAGATGTATGCTACTGTAGATGTATGCTAGATGTATGCTAGATATACACTAGATGTATACTACTCTAGATGTACACTAGATGTACGCTAGATGTACGCTAGATGTATGCTACTGTAGATGTTCACTAGATATACACTAGATGTATGCTAGATGTACGCTAGATGTACGGTACTGTAGATGTATGCTAGATATACACTAGATGTATGCTAGATGTATGCTAGATATACACTAGATGTATGGTACTGTAGATGTACACTAGATGTACTCTAGATGTATGCTACTGTAGATGTATGCTAGATTTACACTAGATGTTTGTTAGATGTATGCTAGATTTACGATAGATGTATGCTAGATGTACGCTAGATGTACTAGATGTATGCTACTGTAGATGTACGTTAGATGTATGCTAGATGTACGATAGATGTACATTAGATGTGTGCTACTGTAGATGTACGCTAGATGTACGATAGATGTACGCTAGATGTATGCTACAGTAGATGTATGCTAGATGTACGCTAGATGTACTACTGTAGATGTATGCTAGATGTACGATAGATGTATGCTAGATGTATGCTAGATGTATACTACTGTAGATGTACACTAGATGTACGCTAGATGTATGCTACTGTAGATGTTCACTAGATGTACACTAGATGTATGCTAGATGTTTGCCCAGGTGTATGCTAGATGTATGCTACAGTAGATGTATGCTAGATGTACGCTAGATGTATGCTACTGTAGATGTTCACTAGATATACACTAGATGTATGCTAGATGTAAGCTAGATGTACGCTAGATGTACGGTACTGTAGATGTATGCTACATATACACTAGATGTATGCTAGATGTATGCTAGATATACACTAGATGTATGGTACTGTAGATGTACACTAGATGTACTCTAGATGTATGCTACTGTAGATGTATGCTAGATTTACACTAGATGTTTGTTAGATGTATGCTAGATTTACGATAGATGTATGCTAGATGTACGCTAGATGTACGCTAGATGTATGCTAGATGTATGCTACAGTAGATGTATGCTAGATGTACGCTAGATGTGATGCTACTGTAGATGTATGCTAGATATACACTAGATGTATGCTAGAGATGTATGCTAGATACACACTAGATGAATGCTAGATGTACACTAGATGTATACTACTGTAGATGTACACTAGATGTACGCTAGATGTATGCTACTGTAGATGTTCACTAGATGTACACTAGATGTATGCTAGATGTTTGCCCAGGTGTATGCTAGATGTACACTAGATGTATGCTACTGTAGATGTATGCTAGATGTATGCTAGATATACACTAGATGTATACTACTCTAGATGTACACTAGATGTACGCTAGATGTACGCTAGATGTATGCTACTGTAGATGTTCACTAGATATACACTAGATGTACGCTAGATGTAAGCTAGATGTACGCTAGATGTACGGTACTGTAGATGTATGCTACATATACACTAGATGTATGCTAGATGTATGCTAGATATACACTAGATGTATGGTACTGTAGATGTACACTAGATGTACTCTAGATGTATGCTACTGTAGATGTATGCTAGATTTACACTAGATGTTTGTTAGATGTATGCTAGATTTACGATAGATGTATGCTAGATGTACGCTAGATGTACGCTAGATGTATGCTAGATGTACGATAGATGTACATTAGATGTGTGCTACTGTAGATGTACGCTAGATGTACGATAGATGTACGCTAGATGTATGCTACAGTAGATGTATGCTAGATGTACGCTAGATGTGTGCTACTGTAGATGTATGCTAGATGTACGATAGATGTATGCTAGATGTATGCTAGATGTATACTACTGTAGATGTACACTAGATGTACGCTAGATGTATGCTACTGTAGATGTTCACTAGATGTACACTAGATGTATGCTAGATGTTTGCCCAGGTGTATGCTAGATGTATGCTACAGTAGATGTATGCTAGATGTACGCTAGATGTATGCTACTGTAGATGTTCACTAGATATACACTAGATGTATGCTAGATGTAAGCTAGATGTACGCTAGATGTACGGTACTGTAGATGTATGCTAGATATACACTAGATGTATGCTAGATGTATGCTAGATATACACTAGATGTATGGTACTGTAGATGTACACTAGATGTACTCTAGATGTATGCTACTGTAGAAGTATGCTAGATTTACACTAGATGTTTGTTAGATGTATGCTAGATTTACGATAGATGTATGCTAGATGTACGCTAGATGTACGCTAGATGTATGCTACTGTAGATGTACGTTAGATGTATGCTAGATGTACGATAGATGTACATTAGATGTGTGCTACTGTAGATGTACGCTAGATGTACGATAGATGTACGCTAGATGTATGCTACAGTAGATGTATGCTAGATGTACGCTAGATGTGTGCTACTGTAGATGTATGCTAGATGTACGATAGATGCATGCTAGATGTATGCTGGATGTATACTACTGTAGATGTACACTAGATGTACGCTAGATGTATGCTACTGTAGATGTTCACTAGATGTACACTAGATGTATGCTAGATGTTTGCCCAGGTGTATGCTAGATGTACTCTAGATGTATGCTAGATGTACACTAGATGTATGCTACTGTAGATGTATGCTAGATGTATGCTAGATATACACTAGATGTATACTACTCTAGATGTACACTAGATGTACGCTAGATGTACGCTAGATGTATGCTACTGTAGATGTTCACTAGATATACACTAGATGTATGCTAGATGTAAGCTAGATGTACGCTAGATGTACGGTACTGTAGATGTATGCTACATATACACTAGATGTATGCTAGATGTATGCTAGATATACACTAGATGTATGGTACTGTAGATGTACACTAGATGTACTCTAGATGTATGCTACTGTAGATGTATGCTAGATTTACACTAGATGTTTGTTAGATGTATGCTAGATTTACGATAGATGTATGCTAGATGTACGCTAGATGTACGCTAGATGTATGCTAGATGTACGATAGATGTACATTAGATGTGTGCTACTGTAGATGTACGCTAGATGTACGATAGATGTACGCTAGATGTATGCTACAGTAGATGTATGCTAGATGTACGCTAGATGTGTGCTACTGTAGATGTATGCTAGATGTACGATAGATGTATGCTAGATGTATGCTAGATGTATACTACTGTAGATGTACACTAGATGTACGCTAGATGTATGCTACTGTAGATGTTCACTAGATGTACACTAGATGTATGCTAGATGTTTGCCCAGGTGTATGCTAGATGTATGCTACAGTAGATGTATGCTAGATGTACGCTAGATGTATGCTACTGTAGATGTTCACTAGATATACACTAGATGTATGCTAGATGTAAGCTAGATGTACGCTAGATGTACGGTACTGTAGATGTATGCTAGATATACACTAGATGTATGCTAGATGTATGCTAGATATACACTAGATGTATGGTACTGTAGATGTACACTAGATGTACTCTAGATGTATGCTACTGTAGAAGTATGCTAGATTTACACTAGATGTTTGTTAGATGTATGCTAGATTTACGATAGATGTATGCTAGATGTACGCTAGATGTACGCTAGATGTATGCTACTGTAGATGTACGTTAGATGTATGCTAGATGTACGATAGATGTACATTAGATGTGTGCTACTGTAGATGTACGCTAGATGTACGATAGATGCTATGCTACAGTAGATGTATGCTAGATGTACGCTAGATGTGTGCTACTGTAGATGTATGCTAGATGTACGATAGATGTATGCTAGATGTATGCTAGATGTATACTACTGTAGATGTACACTAGATGTACGCTAGATGTATGCTACTGTAGATGTTCACTAGATGTACACTAGATGTATGCTAGATGTTTGCCCAGGTGTATGCTAGATGTATGCTACAGTAGATGTATGCTAGATGTACGCTAGATGTATGCTACTGTAGATGTTCACTAGATATACACTAGATGTATGCTAGATGTAAGCTAGATGTACGCTAGATGTACACTGTAGATGTATGCTAGATATACACTAGATGTATGCTAGATGTATGCTAGATATACACTAGATGTATGGTACTGTAGATGTACACTAGATGTACTGCTAGATGTATGCTACTGTAGATGTATGCTAGATTTACACTAGATGTTTGTTAGATGTATGCTAGATTTACGATAGATGTATGCTAGATGTACGCTAGATGTACGCTAGATGTATGCTACTGTAGATGTACGTTAGATGTATGCTAGATGTACGATAGATGTACATTAGATGTGTGCTACTGTAGATGTACGCTAGATGTACGATAGATGTACGCTAGATGTATGCTACTGTAGATGTATGCTAGATGTACGCTAGATGTGTGCTACTGTAGATGTATGCTAGATGTATGCTAGATGTATGCTAGATGTATACTACTGTAGATGTACACTAGATGTACGCTAGATGTATGCTACTGTAGATGTTCACTAGATGTACACTAGATGTATGCTAGATGTTTGCCCAGGTGTATGCTAGATGTATGCTACAGTAGATGTATGCTAGATGTACGCTAGATGTATGCTACTGTAGATGTATGCTAGATATACACTAGATGTATGCTAGATGTATGCTAGATATACACTAGATGTATGGTACTGTAGATGTACACTAGATGTACTCTAGATGTATGCTACTGTAGATGTATGTTAGATTTACACTAGATGTTTGTTAGATGTATGCTAGATTTACGATAGATGTATGCTAGATGTACGATGTACGCTAGATGTATGCTACTGTAGATGTACGTTAGATGTATGCTAGATGTACGATAGATGTACATTAGATGTGTGCTACTGTAGATGTACGCTAGATGTACGATAGATGTACGCTAGATGTATGCTACAGTAGATGTATGCTAGATGTACGCTAGATGTGTGCTACTGTAGATGTATGCTAGATGTACGATAGATGTATGCTAGATGTATGCTAGATGTATACTACTGTAGATGTACACTAGATGTACGCTAGATGTATGCTACTGTAGATGTTCACTAGATGTACACTAGATGTATGCTAGATGTTTGCCCAGGTGTATGCTAGATGTATGCTACAGTAGATGTATGCTAGATGTACGCTAGATGTATGCTACTGTAGATGTTCACTAGATATACACTAGATGTATGCTAGATGTAAGCTAGATGTACGCTAGATGTACGGTACTGTAGATGTATGCTAGATATACACTAGATGTATGCTAGATGTATGCTAGATATACACTAGATGTATGGTACTGTAGATGTACACTAGATGTACTCTAGATGTATGCTACTGTAGAAGTATGCTAGATTTACACTAGATGTTTGTTAGATGTATGCTAGATTTACGATAGATGTATGCTAGATGTACGCTAGATGTACGCTAGATGTATGCTACTGTAGATGTACGTTAGATGTATGCTAGATGTACGATAGATGTACATTAGATGTGTGCTACTGTAGATGTACGCTAGATGTACGATAGATGTACGCTAGATGTATGCTACAGTAGATGTATGCTAGATGTACGCTAGATGTGTGCTACTGTAGATGTATGCTAGATGTACGATAGATGTATGCTAGATGTATGCTAGATGTATACTACTGTAGATGTACACTAGATGTACGCTAGATGTATGCTACTGTAGATGTTCACTAGATGTACACTAGATGTATGCTAGATGTTTGCCCAGGTGTATGCTAGATGTACTCTAGATGTATGCTAGATGTACACTAGATGTATGCTACTGTAGATGTATGCTAGATGTATGCTAGATATACACTAGATGTATACTACTCTAGATGTACACTAGATGTACGCTAGATGTACGCTAGATGTATGCTACTGTAGATGTTCACTAGATATACACTAGATGTATGCTAGATGTAAGCTAGATGTACGCTAGATGTACGGTACTGTAGATGTATGCTAGATATACACTAGATGTATGCTAGATGTATGCTAGATATACACTAGATGTATGGTACTGTAGATGTACACTAAATGTACTCTAGATGTATGCTACTGTAGATGTATGCTAGATTTACACTAGATGTTTGTTAGATGTATGCTAGATTTACGATAGATGTATGCTAGATGTACGCTAGATGTACGCTAGATGTATGCTAGATGTACGATAGATGTACATTAGATGTGTGCTACTGTAGATGTACGCTAGATGTACGATAGATGTACGCTAGATGTATGCTACAGTAGATGTATGCTAGATGTACGCTAGATGTGTGCTACTGTAGATGTATGCTAGATGTACGCTAGATGTGTGCTACTGTAGATGTATGCTAGATGTATGCTAGATGTATGCTAGATGTATACTACTGTAGATGTACACTAGATGTACGCTAGATGTATGCTACTGTAGATGTTCACTAGATGTACACTAGATGTATGCTAGATGTTTGCCCAGGTGTATGCTAGATGTATGCTACAGTAGATGTATGCTAGATGTACGCTAGATGTATGCTACTGTAGATGTTCACTAGATATACACTAGATGTATGCTAGATGTAAGCTAGATGTACGCTAGATGTACGGTACTGTAGATGTATGCTAGATATACACTAGATGTATGCTAGATGTATGCTAGATATACACTAGATGTATGGTACTGTAGATGTACACTAGATGTACTCTAGATGTATGCTACTGTAGAAGTATGCTAGATTTACACTAGATGTTTGTTAGATGTATGCTAGATTTACGATAGATGTATGCTAGATGTACGCTAGATGTACGCTAGATGTATGCTACTGTAGATGTACGTTAGATGTATGCTAGATGTACGATAGATGTACATTAGATGTGTGCTACTGTAGATGTACGCTAGATGTACGATAGATGTACGCTAGATGTATGCTACAGTAGATGTATGCTAGATGTACGCTAGATGTGTGCTACTGTAGATGTATGCTAGATGTATGCTAGATGCTAGATGCTAGATGTATACTACTGTAGATGTACACTAGATGTACGCTAGATGTATGCTACTGTAGATGTTCACTAGATGTACACTAGATGTATGCTAGATGTTTGCCCAGGTGTATGCTAGATGTATGCTACAGTAGATGTATGCTAGATGTACGCTAGATGTATGCTACTGTAGATGTATGCTAGATATACACTAGATGTATGCTAGATGTATGCTAGATATACACTAGATGTATGGTACTGTAGATGTACACTAGATGTTCTCTAGATGTATGCTACTGTAGATGTATGTTAGATTTACACTAGATGTTTGTTAGATGTATGCTAGATTTACGATAGATGTACGCTAGATGTACGCAAGATGTATGCTACTGTAGATGTACGTTAGATGTATGCTAGATGTACGATAGATGTACATTAGATGTATGCTACTGTAGATGTACGCTAGATGTACGATAGATGTACGCTAGATGTATGCTACAGTAGATGTATGCTAGATGTATGCTACTGTAGATGTATGCTAGATGTACGATAGATGTATACTAGATGTACGCTAGATGTATGCTAGATGTAGCCTAGATGTATACTACTCTAGATTTACGCTAGATGTATGCTAGATGTACACTAGATGTATGCTACTGTAGATGTATGCTAGATATACACTAGATGTATGCTAGATGTATGCTAGATATACACTAGATGAATGCTAGATGTACACTAGATGTATACTACTGTAGATGTACACTAGATGTACGCTAGATGTATGCTACTGTAGATGTTCATTAGATGTACACTAGATGTATGCTAGATGTTTGCCCAGGTGTATGCTAGATGTACTCTAGATGTATGCTAGATGTACACTAGATGTATGCTACTGTAGATGTATGCTAGATATACACTAGATGTATGCTAGATGTATGCTAGATATACACTAGATGTATACTACTCTAGATGTACACTAGATGTACGCTAGATGTACGCTAGATGTATGGTACTGTAGATGTATGCTAGATATACACTAGATGTATGCTAGATGTATGCTAGATATACACTAGATGTATGGTACTGTAGATGTACACTAGATGTACTCTAGATGTATGCTACTGTAGATGTATGTTAGATTTACACTAGATGTTTGTTAGATGTATGCTAGATTTACGATAGATGTACGCTAGATGTACGCTAGATGTACGCAAGATGTATGCTACTGTAGATGTACGTTAGATGTATGCTAGATGTACGATAGATGTATGCTAGATGTATGCTACTGTAGATGTACGCTAGATGTACGATAGATGTATGCTACAGTAGATGTACACTAGATGTATGCTACAGTAGATGTACGCTAGATGTATGCTACAGTAGATGTACGCTAGATGTATGCTAGATGTATGCTACAGTAGATGTACGCTAGATGTATGCTACAGTAGATGTACGCTAGATGTATGCTAGATGTATGCTACAGTAGATGTACGATAGATGTTTGCTAGATGTATGCTACTGTAGATGTACTCTAGATGTTTGCTAGATGTATGCTACTGTAGATGTACGCTAGATGTACGATAGATGTATGCTACGCTAGATGTATGCTACAGTAGATGTACGATAGATGTACGCTAGATGTATGCTACAGTAGATGTATGCTAGATGTACGCTAGATGTATGCTACTGTAGATGTATGCTAGATGTAAGCTAGATGTACGCTAGATGTATGGTACTGTAGATGTATGCTAGATATACACTAGATGTATGCTAGATGTATGCTAGATATACACTAGATGTATGGTACTGTAGATGTACTCTAGATGTTTGCTAGATGTATGCTACTGTAGATGTACGCTAGATGTACGATAGATGTATGCTACGCTAGATGTATGCTACAGTAGATGTACGATAGATGTATGCTAGATGTACGCTAGATGTACGCTAGATGTATGCTACTGTAGATGTACGTTAGATGTATGCTAGATGTACGATAGATGTACATTAGATGTGTGCTACTGTAGATGTACGCTAGATGTACGATAGATGTACGCTAGATGTATGCTACAGTAGATGTATGCTAGATGTACGCTAGATGTGTGCTACTGTAGATGTATGCTAGATGTACGATAGATGTATGCTAGATGTATGCTAGATGTATACTACTGTAGATGTACACTAGATGTACACTAGATGTACTAGATGTACATAGATGTATTGCCCAGGTGTATGCTAGATGTACTCTAGATGTATGCTAGATGTACGCTAGATGTATGCTACTGTAGATGTATGCTAGATATACACTAGATGTATGCTAGATGTATGCTAGATATACACTAGATGTATGGTACTGTAGATGTACACTAGATGTACTCTAGATGTATGCTACTGTAGATGTATGTTAGATTTACACTAGATGTTTGTTAGATGTATGCTAGATTTACGATAGATGTACGCTAGATGTACGCAAGATGTATGCTACTGTAGATGTACGTTAGATGTATGCTAGATGTACGATAGATGTACATTAGATGTATGCTACTGTAGATGTACGCTAGATGTACGATAGATGTACGCTAGATGTATGCTACAGTAGATGTATGCTAGATGTACGCTAGATGTATGCTACTGTAGATGTATGCTAGATGTACGATAGATGTATGCTAGATGTATGCTACTGTAGATGTACGCTAGATGTACGATAGATGTATGCTACAGTAGATGTACACTAGATGTATGCTACAGTAGATGTACGCTAGATGTATGCTACAGTAGATGTACGCTAGATGTATGCTAGATGTATGCTACAGTAGATGTACGCTAGATGTATGCTACAGTAGATGTACGCTAGATGTATGCTAGATGTATGCTACAGTAGATGTACGATAGATGTTTGCTAGATGTATGCTACAGTAGATGTACGCTAGATGTACGATAGATGTATGCTACAGTAGATGTACGCTAGATGTATGCTACAGTAGATGTACGCTAGATGTATGCTACAGTAGATGTACGCTAGATGTATGCTACAGTAGATGTACGATAGATGTATGCTAGATGTATGCTACAGTAGATGTACGCTAGATGTATGCTAGATGTATGCTACAGTAGATGTACGCTAGATGTATGCTACAGAGATGTATGCTAGATGTATGCTACAGTAGATGTATGCTAGATGTACGCTAGATGTATGCTACTGTAGATGTATGCTAGATATACACTAGATGTATGCTAGATGTATGCTAGATATACACTAGATGTATGGTACTGTAGATGTACACTAGATGTACTCTAGATGTATGCTACTGTAGATGTTCACTAGATGTACACTAGATGTATGCTAGATGTTTGCC
Organism: Oncorhynchus tshawytscha; assembly: GCF_018296145.1. Lineage (NCBI taxonomy): Eukaryota > Metazoa > Chordata > Actinopteri > Salmoniformes > Salmonidae > Oncorhynchus > Oncorhynchus tshawytscha. The sequence continues at coordinate 10,612,196 of NC_056430.1, read as the reverse complement.
CAGGTGTATGCTAGATGTATGCTACAGTAGATGTATGCTAGATGTACGCTAGATGTATGCTACTGTAGATGTATGCTAGATATACACTAGATGTATGCTAGATGTATGCTAGATATACACTAGATGTATGGTACTGTGGATGTACACTAGATGTACTCTAGATGTATGCTACTGTAGATGTATGTTAGATTTACACTAGATGTTTGTTAGATGTATGCTAGATTTAGATAGATGTACGCTAGATGTACGCAAGATGTATGCTACTGTAGATGTACGTTAGATGTATGCTAGATGTACGATAGATGTACATTAGATGTATGCTACTGTAGATGTACGCTAGATGTACGATAGATGTATGCTACATGTATGCTACAGTAGATGTATGCTAGATGTATGCTACTGTAGATGTATGCTAGATGTACGATAGATGTATGCTAGATGTACGCTAGATGTATGCTAGATGTAGCCTAGATGTATACTACTAGATTTACGCTAGATGTATGCTAGATGTACACTAGATGTATGCTACTGTAGATGTATGCTAGATATACACTAGATGTATGCTAGATGTATGCTAGATATACACTAGATGAATGCTAGATGTACACTAGATGTATACTACTGTAGATGTACACTAGATGTACGCTAGATGTATGCTACTGTAGATGTTCATTAGATGTACACTAGATGTATGCTAGATGTTTGCCCAGGTGTATGCTAGATGTACTCTAGATGTATGCTAGATGTACACTAGATGTATGCTACTGTAGATGTATGCTAGATATACACTAGATGTATGCTAGATGTATGCTAGATATACACTAGATGTATACTACTCTAGATGTACACTAGATGTACGCTAGATGTACGCTAGATGTATGCTACTGTAGATGTATGCTAGATATACACTAGATGTATGCTAGATGTATGCTAGATATACACTAGATGTATGGTACTGTAGATGTACACTAGATGTACTCTAGATGTATGCTACTGTAGATGTATGTTAGATTTACACTAGATGTTTGTTAGATGTATGCTAGATTTACGATAGATGTACGCTAGATGTACGCTAGATGTACGCAAGATGTATGCTACTGTAGATGTACGTTAGATGTATGCTAGATGTACGATAGATGTATGCTAGATGTATGCTACTGTAGATGTACGCTAGATGTACGATAGATGTATGCTACAGTAGATGTACACTAGATGTATGCTACAGTAGATGTACGCTAGATGTATGCTACAGTAGATGTACGCTAGATGTATGCTAGATGTATGCTACAGTAGATGTACGCTAGATGTATGCTACAGTAGATGTACGCTAGATGTATGCTAGATGTATGCTACAGTAGATGTACGATAGATGTTTGCTAGATGTATGCTACTGTAGATGTACTCTAGATGTTTGCTAGATGTATGCTACTGTAGATGTACGCTAGATGTACGATAGATGTATGCTACGCTAGATGTATGCTACAGTAGATGTACGATAGATGTACGCTAGATGTATGCTACAGTAGATGTATGCTAGATGTACGCTAGATGTATGCTACTGTAGATGTATGCTAGATGTAAGCTAGATGTACGCTAGATGTATGGTACTGTAGATGTATGCTAGATATACACTAGATGTATGCTAGATGTATGCTAGATATACACTAGATGTATGGTACTGTAGATGTACTCTAGATGTTTGCTAGATGTATGCTACTGTAGATGTACGCTAGATGTACGATAGATGTATGCTACGCTAGATGTATGCTACAGTAGATGTACGATAGATGTATGCTAGATGTACGCTAGATGTACGCTAGATGTATGCTACTGTAGATGTACGTTAGATGTATGCTAGATGTACGATAGATGTACATTAGATGTGTGCTACTGTAGATGTACGCTAGATGTACGATAGATGTACGCTAGATGTATGCTACAGTAGATGTATGCTAGATGTACGCTAGATGTGTGCTACTGTAGATGTATGCTAGATGTACGATAGATGTATGCTAGATGTATGCTAGATGTATACTACTGTAGATGTACACTAGATGTACGCTAGATGTATGCTACAGATGTTCACTAGATGTAGATGTATGCTAGATGTTTGCCCAGGTGTATGCTAGATGTACTCTAGATGTATGCTAGATGTACGCTAGACGTATGCTACTGTAGATGTATGCTAGATATACACTAGATGTATGCTAGATGTATGCTAGATATACACTAGATGTATGGTACTGTAGATGTACACTAGATGTACTCTAGATGTATGCTACTGTAGATGTATGTTAGATTTACACTAGATGTATGTACGCTAGATGTACGCAAGATGTATGCTACTGTAGATGTACGTTAGATGTATGCTAGATGTACGATAGATGTACATTAGATGTATGCTACTGTAGATGTACGCTAGATGTACGATAGATGTACGCTAGATGTATGCTACAGTAGATGTATGCTAGATGTACGCTAGATGTATGCTACTGTAGATGTATGCTAGATGTACGATAGATGTATGCTAGATGTATGCTACTGTAGATGTACGCTAGATGTACGATAGATGTATGCTACAGTAGATGTACACTAGATGTATGCTACAGTAGATGTACGCTAGATGTATGCTACAGTAGATGTACGCTAGATGTAGCTGATGTATGCTACAGTAGATGTACGCTAGATGTATGCTACAGTAGATGTACGATAGATGTATGCTAGATGTATGCTACAGTAGATGTACGCTAGATGTATGCTAGATGTATGCTACAGTAGATGTACGCTAGATGTATGCTACAGTAGATGTACGCTAGATGTATGCTACAGTAGATGTACGCTAGATGTATGCTACAGTAGATGTACGCTAGATGTATGCTACAGTAGATGTACGATAGATGTATGCTAGATGTATGCTACAGTAGATGTACGCTAGATGTATGCTAGATGTATGCTACAGTAGATGTACGCTAGATGTATGCTACAGTAGATGTATGCTAGATGTATGCTACAGTAGATGTATGCTAGATGTACGCTAGATGTATGCTACTGTAGATGTATGCTAGATATACACTAGATGTATGCTAGATGTATGCTAGATATACACTAGATGTATGGTACTGTAGATGTACACTAGATGTACTCTAGATGTATGCTACTGTAGATGTATGTTAGATTTACACTAGATGTATGTACGCTAGATGTACGCAAGATGTATGCTACTGTAGATGTACGTTAGATGTATGCTAGATGTACGATAGATGTACATTAGATGTATGCTACTGTAGATGTACGCTAGATGTACGATAGATGTACGCTAGATGTATGCTACAGTAGATGTATGCTAGATGTACGCTAGATGTATGCTACTGTAGATGTATGCTAGATGTACGATAGATGTATACTAGATGTACGCTAGATGTATGCTAGATGTACGATAGATGTATGCTACAGTAGATGTACACTAGATGTATGCTACAGTAGATGTACGCTAGATGTATGCTACAGTAGATGTACGCTAGATGTATGCTAGATGTATGCTACAGTAGATGTACGCTAGATGTATGCTACAGTAGATGAGATGTATGCTAGATGTATGCTACAGCTATGATAGATGTTTGCTAGATGTATGCTACAGTAGATGTACGCTAGATGTACGCTAGATGTATGCTACTGATAGATGTTCAGATGTATGCTAGATAGATGTACTAGATGTATGCTAGATGTAAGCTAGATGTACGCTAGATGTACGCTAGATGTACTACTGTAGATGTATGCTAGATATACACTAGATGTATGCTAGATGTATGCTAGATATACACTAGATGTATGGTACTGTAGATGTACACTAGATGTACTCTAGATGTATGCTACTGTAGATGTATGCTAGATTTACACTAGATGTTTGTTAGATGTATGCTAGATTTACGATAGATGTATGCTAGATGTACGCTAGATGTACGCTAGATGTATGCTACTGTAGATGTACGATGTATGCTAGATGTACATAGATGTATGCTACTGTAGATGTACGCTAGATGTACGATAGATGTACGCTAGATGTATGCTATGTAGATGTATGCTAGATGTATAGATGTGTGCTACTGTAGATGTATGCTGTATGCTAGATGTATGCTAGATGTATACTACTGTAGATGTACACTAGATGTACGCTAGATGTATGCTACTGTAGATGTTCACTAGATGTACACTAGATGTATGCTAGATGTTTGCCCAGGTGTATGCTAGATGTATGCTACAGTAGATGTATGCTAGATGTACGCTAGATGTATGCTACTGTAGATGTATGCTAGATATACACTAGATGTATGCTAGATGTATGCTAGATATACACTAGATGTATGGTACTGTGGATGTACACTAGATGTACTCTAGATGTATGCTACTGTAGATGTATGTTAGATTTACACTAGATGTTTGTTAGATGTATGCTAGATTTACGATAGATGTACGCTAGATGTACGCAAGATGTATGCTACTGTAGATGTACGTTAGATGTATGCTAGATGTACGATAGATGTACATTAGATGTATGCTACTGTAGATGTACGCTAGATGTACGATAGATGTATGCTACATGTATGCTACAGTAGATGTATGCTAGATGTATGCTACTGTAGATGTATGCTAGATGTACGATAGATGTATGCTAGATGTACGCTAGATGTATGCTAGATGTAGCCTAGATGTATACTGCTCTAGATGTACGCTAGATGTATGCTAGATGTACACTAGATGTATGCTACTGTAGATGTATGCTAGATATACACTAGATGTATGCTAGATGTATGCTAGATATACACTAGATGAATGCTAGATGTACACTAGATGTATACTACTGTAGATGTACACTAGATGTACGCTAGATGTATGCTACTGTAGATGTTCATTAGATGTACACTAGATGTATGCTAGATGTTTGCCCAGGTGTATGCTAGATGTACTCTAGATGTATGCTAGATGTACACTAGATGTATGCTACTGTAGATGTATGCTAGATATACACTAGATGTATGCTAGATATACACTAGATGTATACTACTCTAGATGTACACTAGATGTATGCTAGATGTACGCTAGATGTATGGTACTGTAGATGTATGCTAGATATACACTAGATGTATGCTAGATGTATGCTAGATATACACTAGATGTATGGTACTGTAGATGTACACTAGATGTACTCTAGATGTATGCTACTGTAGATGTATGTTAGATTTACACTAGATGTTTGTTAGATGTATGCTAGATTTACGATAGATGTACGCTAGATGTACGCTAGATGTACGCAAGATGTATGCTACTGTAGATGTACGTTAGATGTATGCTAGATGTACGATAGATGTATGCTAGATGTATGCTACTGTAGATGTACGCTAGATGTACGATAGATGTATGCTACAGTAGATGTACACTAGATGTATGCTACAGTAGATGTACGCTAGATGTATGCTACAGTAGATGTACGCTAGATGTATGCTAGATGTATGCTACAGTAGATGTACGCTAGATGTATGCTACAGTAGATGTACGCTAGATGTATGCTAGATGTATGCTACAGTAGATGTACGATAGATGTTTGCTAGATGTATGCTACTGTAGATGTACTCTAGATGTTTGCTAGATGTATGCTACTGTAGATGTACGCTAGATGTACGATAGATGTATGCTACGCTAGATGTATGCTACAGTAGATGTACGATAGATGTACGCTAGATGTATGCTACAGTAGATGTATGCTAGATGTACGCTAGATGTATGCTACGTAGATGTATGCTAGATGTAAGCTAGATGTACGCTAGATGTACGATGTACTGTAGATGTATGCTAGATATACACTAGATGTATGCTAGATGTATGCTAGATATACACTAGATGTATGGTACTGTAGATGTACTCTAGATGTTTGCTAGATGTATGCTACTGTAGATGTACGCTAGATGTACGATAGATGTATGCTACGCTAGATGTATGCTACAGTAGATGTACGATAGATGTATGCTAGATGTACGCTAGATGTACGCTAGATGTATGCTACTGTAGATGTAGATGTATGCTAGATGTACGCTGTAGATGTATGCTACTGTAGATGTACGCTAGATGTACGATAGATGTATGCTAGATGTATGCTACAGTAGATGTATGCTAGATGTATAGATGTGTGCTACTGTAGATGTATGCTAGATGTACGATAGATGTATGCTAGATGTATGCTAGATGTATGCTACTGTAGATGTAGATGTACAGATGTATGCTAGATGTACACTAGATGTATGCTAGATGTGTTGCCCAGATGTATGCTAGATGTACTAGATGTATGCTAGATGTACGCTAGATGTATGCTACTGTAGATGTATGCTAGATGTACACTAGATGTATGCTAGATGTATGCTAGATATACACTAGATGTATGGTACTGTAGATGTACACTAGATGTACTCTAGATGTATGCTACTGTAGATGTATGTTAGATTTACACTAGATGTTTGTTAGATGTATGCTAGATTTACGATAGATGTACGCTAGATGTACGCAAGATGTATGCTACTGTAGATGTACGTTAGATGTATGCTAGATGTACGATAGATGTACATTAGATGTATGCTACTGTAGATGTACGCTAGATGTACGCTAGATGTATGCTACAGTAGATGTATGCTAGATGTACGCTAGATGTATGCTACTGTAGATGTATGCTAGATGTACGATAGATGTATGCTAGATGTATGCTACTGTAGATGTACGCTAGATGTACGATAGATGTATGCTACAGTAGATGTACACTAGATGTATGCTACAGTAGATGTACGCTAGATGTATGCTACAGAGATGTACGCTAGATGTATGCTACAGTAGATGTATGCTACAGTAGATGTACGCTAGATGTATGCTACAGTAGATGTACGCTAGATGTATGCTAGATGTATGCTACAGTAGATGTACGATAGATGTTTGCTAGATGTATGCTACAGTAGATGTACGCTAGATGTACGATAGATGTATGCTACAGTAGATGTACGCTAGATGTATGCTACAGTAGATGTACGCTAGATGTATGCTACAGTAGATGTACGCTAGATGTATGCTACAGTAGATGTACGATAGATGTATGCTAGATGTATGCTACAGTAGATGTACGCTAGATGTATGCTAGATGTATGCTAGTAGATGTACGCTAGATGTATGCTACAGTAGATGTATGCTAGATGTATGCTACAGTAGATGTATGCTAGATGTACGCTAGATGTATGCTACTGTAGATGTATGCTAGATATACACTAGATGTATGCTAGATGTATGCTAGATATAGATGTATGGTACTGATGTACTAGATGTACTCTAGATGTATGCTAGATGTATGCTAGATGTATGCCCAGGTGTATGCTAGATGTATGCTAGATGTATGCTAGATGTACGCTAGATGTATGCTACTGTAGATGTATGCTAGATATACACTAGATGTATGCTAGATGTATGCTAGATATACACTAGATGATGTACTGTAGATGTACACTAGATGTACTCTAGATGTATGCTACTGTAGATGTATGTTAGATGTACACTAGATGTTTGTTAGATGTATGCTAGATTTACGATAGATGTACGCTAGATGTACGCAAGATGTATGCTACTGTAGATGTACGTAGATGTATGCTAGATGTACGATAGATGTACATTAGATGTATGCTACTGTAGATGTATGCTAGATGTACGATAGATGTATGCTAGATGTATGCTACAGTAGATGTATGCTAGATGTATGCTACTAGATGTAGATGATGTATGCTAGATGTACGCTAGATGTATGCTAGCCTAGATGTATGCTACTGTAGATGTACGCTAGATGTATGCTAGATGTAGATGTATGCTACTAGATGTACACTAGATGTATGCTAGATGTATGCTAGATAGATGAATGCTAGATGTACACTAGATGTATGCTACTGTAGATGTACGCTAGATGTACGCTAGATGTATGCTACTGTAGATGTTCATTAGATGTACACTAGATGTATGCTAGATGTTTGCCCAGGTGTATGCTAGATGTACTAGATGTATGCTAGATGTACACTAGATGTATGCTACTGTAGATGTATGCTAGATATACACTAGATGTATGCTAGATATACACTAGATGTATGCTATGTACACTAGATGTATGCTAGATGTACGCTAGATGTATGCTACTGTAGATGTATGCTAGATGTACACTAGATGTATGCTAGATGTATGCTAGATATACTAGATGTATGCTACTGTAGATGTACACTAGATGTACTCTAGATGTATGCTACTGTAGATGTATGTTAGATTTACACTAGATGTATGCTAGATGTATGATAGATGTACGCTAGATGTACGCTAGATGTATGTATGTACTGTAGATGTATGCTAGATGTATGCTACTAGATGTATGCTAGATGTATGCTAGATGTACGCTAGATGTACGATAGATGTATGCTAGAGTAGATGTACACTAGATGTATGCTACAGTAGATGTACGCTAGATGTATGCTACAGTAGATGTACGCTAGATGTATGCTAGATGTATGCTAGTAGATGTACGCTAGATGTATGCTATGTAGATGTACGCTAGATGTATGCTAGATGTATGCTACAGTAGATGTACGCTAGATGTTTGCTAGATGTATGCTACTGTAGATGTATGCTAGATGTATGCTAGATGTATGCTACTGTAGATGTACGCTAGATGTACGCTAGATGTATGCTACTGCTAGATGTATGCTAGATAGATGCTACTAGATGTACGCTAGATGTATGCTACAGTAGATGTATGCTAGATGTACACTAGATGTATGCTAGATGTATGCTAGATGTACTACTAGATGTAATGCTAGATGTACACTAGATGTATGCTACTGTAGATGTACACTAGATGTACGCTAGATGTATGCTACTGTAGATGTACTCTAGATGTTTGCTAGATGTACTACTGTAGATGTATAGATGTTTGCCCAGATGTATGCTAGATGTACTACTAGATGTATGCTAGATGTACGCTAGATGTATGCTACTGTAGATGTATGCTAGATATACACTAGATGTATGCTAGATGTATGCTAGATATACACTAGATGTATGGTACTGTAGATGTACACTAGATGTACTAGATGTATGCTACTGTAGATGTATGTTAGATTTACACTAGATGTTTGCTAGATGTATGCTAGATGAACGCTAGATGTACGCAAGATGTATGCTACTGTAGATGTACGTTAGATGTATGCTAGATGTACATAGATGTATGCTAGATGTATGCTACTGTAGATGTACACTAGATGTATAGATGTATGCTGTAGATGTACACTAGATGTATGCTACAGTAGATGTATGCTAGATGTATGCTACAGTAGATGTACGCTAGATGTATGCTCGATGTATGCTACAGTAGATGTACGCTAGATGTATGCTACAGTAGATGTACGCTAGATGTATGCTAGATGTATGCTACAGTAGATGTACGATAGATGTTTGCTAGATGTATGCTACTGTAGATGTACTCTAGATGTTTGCTAGATGTATGCTACTGTAGATGTACGCTAGATGTACGATAGATGTATGCTACGCTAGATGTATGCTACAGTAGATGTACGATAGATGTACGCTAGATGTATGCTACAGTAGATGTATGCTAGATGTACGCTAGATGTATGCTACCGTAGATGTATGCTAGATGTACGATAGATGTATGCTAGATGTATGCTACAGTAGATGTACGATAGATGTATGCTAGATGTATGCTACTGTAGATGTACGCTAGATGTACGAAAGATGTATGCTACAGTAGATGTACACTAGATGTATGCTACAGTAGATGTACGCTAGATGTATGCTACAGTAGATGTACGCTAGATGTATGCTACAGTAGATGTACGCTAGATGTATGCTACAGTAGATGTACGATAGATGTATGCTAGATGTATGCTACAGTAGATGTACGCTAGATGTATGCTTGATGTATGCTACAGTAGATGTACGATAGATGTTTGCTAGATGTATGCTACAGTAGATGTATGCTAGATGTATGCTACAGTAGATGTACGCTAGATGTATGCTAGATGTATGCTACAGTAGATGTACGCTAGATGTATGCTACAGTAGATGTATGCTAGATGTATGCTACAGTAGATGTACGCTAGATGTTTGCTAGATGTATGGTAAGTGTACGCACATTTACATTCAACATTCAGACCAGGATGTCTTGCTCCCAGGCAGACTAAATAACTTTTTTTGCCCGCTTTGAGGACAATACAGTGCCACTGACACGGCCTGCAACGAAAACATGCGGTCTCTCCTTCACCGCAGCCGAAGTGAGTAAGACATTTAAACGTGTTAACCCTCGCAAGGCTGCAGGCCCAGACGGCATCCCCAGCCGCACCCTCAGAGCATGCGCAGACCAGCTGGCCGGTGTGTTTACGGACATATTCAATCAATCCCTATACCAGTCTGCTGTTCCCGCATGCTTCAAGAGGGCCACCATTGTTCCTGTTCCCAAGAAAGCTAAGGTAACTGAGCTAAAAGACTACCGCCCCGTAGCATTCACATCCGTCATCATGAAGTGCTTTGAGAGACTAGTCAAGGACCATATCACCTCCACCCTACCTGACACCCAAGACCCACTCCAATTCGCTTACCGCCCAAATAGGTCCACAGACGATGCAATCTCAACCACACTGCACACTGCCCTAACCCATCTGGACAAGAGGAATACCTATGTGAGAATGCTGTTCATTGACTACAGCTCGGCATTCAACACCATAGTACCCTCCAAGCTCGTCATCAAGCTCGAGACCCTGGGTCTCGACCCCGCCCTGTGCAACTGGGTACTGGACTTCCTGACGGGCCGCCCCCAGGTGGTGAGGGTAGGCAACAACATCTCCTCCCCGCTGATCCTCAACACTGGGGCCCCACAAGGGTGCGTTCTGAGCCCTCTCCTGTACTCCCTGTTCACCCACGACTGCGTGGCCACGCACGCCTCCAACTCAATCATCAAGTTTGCGGACGACACAACAGTGGTAGGCTTGATTACCAACAACGACGAGACGGCCTACAGGGAGGAGGTGAGGGCCCTCGGTGTGTGGTGTCAGGAAAATAACCTCACACTCAACGTCAACAAAACTAAGGAGTTGATTGTGGACTTCAGGAAACAGCAGAGGGAACACCCCCCCATCCACATCGATGGAACAGTAGTGGAGAGGGTAGCAAGTTTTAAGTTCCTCGGCATACACATTACAGACAAACTGAATTGGTCCACTCACACAGACAGCATTGTGAGGAAGGCGCAGCAGCGCCTCTTCAACCTCAGGAGGCTGAAGAAATTCGGCTTATCACCAAAAGCACTCACAAACTTCTACAGATGCACAATCGAGAGCATCCTGGCGGGCTGTATCACCGCCTGGTATGGCAACTGCACCGCCCTCAACCGTAAGGCTCTCCAGAAGGTAGTGAGGTCTGCACAACGCATCACCGGGGGCAAACTACCTGCCCTCCAGGACACCTACACCACCCGATGCTACAGGAAGGCCATAAAGATCATCAAGGACATCAACCACCCGAGCCACTGCCTGTTCACCCCGCTGTCATCCAGAAGGCGAGGTCAGTACAGGTGCATCAAAGCTGGGACCGAGAGACTGAAAAACAGCTTCTATCTCAAGGCCATCAGACTGTTAAACAGCCACCACTAACATTGAATGGCTACTGCCAACACACTGTCAATGACACTGACTCTACTCCAGCCACTTTAATAATGGGAATTGATGGGAAATGATGTAAATATATCACTAGCCACTTTAAACAATGCTACCTTATATAATGTGACTTACCCTACATTATTCATCTCATATGCATACGTTGATACTGTACTCTATATCATCGACTGCATCCTTATGTAATACATGTATCACTAGCCACTTTAACTATGCCACTTGGTTTACATACTCATCTCATATGTATATACTGTACTCGATATCAGCTACTGTATCTTGCCTATGCCGCTCTGTACCATCACTCACTCATATATCCTTATGTACATATTCTTTATCCCCTTACACTGTGTATAAGACAGTAGTTTTTTGGAATTGTTAGTTAAATTACTTGTTCGTTATTACTGCATTGTCGGAACTAGAAGCACAAGCATTTTGCTACACTCACATTAACATCTGCTAACCATGTGTATGTGACAAATAAAATTTGATTTGATTTGATTTGATTTTTCAGTAATATAGTAGATGCTCTTCTCCAGAGCGATGTAGAGTTAATGCATTTATCTTAAGTAGCAAGGTATGACAACCACATCGTATTGCTTCATTATGAGGTTTCATAAGGTATTATGAATGCTTATACGGCAACATAAAACTTAATAAGAAGTTTTTATATCTAGCAAGTTCTCTCTCTCTCTCTCTGTCTCTGTCTCTCTGTCTCTCTCTCTCTCTCTCTCTCTGTCTCTCTCTCTCTGTCTCTCTCTCTCTGTCTCTCTCTCTCTCTCTCTCTCTCTCTCTCTCTCTCTCTCTCTCTCTCTCTCTCTCTCTCTTCTTATTTATCTGTTTTTCCCTCTGTTTTTGAAATGACAACCTTCCTCCTACAATTAAAATGTCCCTGTGCTGTGGCCCTAAAACACATTTAATTGCTTGTGCCAACTTGATGATTAGTGTTTAACATTTTGTGTGAAAGAAAAAAAAAACATTTCTCAAATGCATGGGGGATCGTTAGTGGCATTTCATGTGGTTAACATGTGAGAGTTGGGTCGCTGTGATTCATTAGACAGTGGTTACTTACCCCACTGTGGGTTAGACATTTTTACAGCACCTACACGACTTCTTACAAGTGGCTAATCAACCAGTGTATTTGTATCAATGCACTGAAAATCAAATCAAATTGTATTTGTCATATGCGCCGAATACAACAAGTGTAGATTTGACCGTGCAATGCTTATTTACGAGTTCTTTCCCAACAATGCAATTAAAACAATTAAAACATGTTAAAATGTACGAAGAGATAAAAAGAAAATAGTAACACGATAAAATAACCAACAACCATCTCTAGTCAGGTAGACCATTAACATTAGGACACAGCCTAGGAGCTGATTGCATTGCAAGACTAACTTACTGTACATAAAGGGAACAATTGAACCAAAAGGGATATTTGTTCAGTTAAAACTGTAGCGACTGCAATCCCACAAATGGGGGAAAACCAAAATGATTTCCCATTGACCCCCATTTTTTTGCTACACAGAAAAAACAAGACATTCAGAAAATCAGCTTTGTTGTTCAATGTACATGTAACCAGGTCAAAAATCCTGACCCACGGTCCACGATGCTCCCGAGTAGGGTTGTCCCAGTTGTTATTAGGTAGAACATCAAGGCCCTGCCTGCCTGTGGAGAAAACAAACTGTGGTTACCTAGGTTACCCCCACTGGCTCACAGCAAAAACGTTACCTTTTTCAAATGCAATTTTCTCATTTGTTTTAGTCAATTACAAAACTACGAAAAGTATAACATGTCTAAAGATCACTTTTCAACATTGCCTGCTCCCAAGCCATTACACTATAATATTGTTAGGCTTCCCCCCTTTTCATGACTGTGTTAGCAGCCACTTGAGTGTGAGTGAGTGAGAAGGCCAAGAGTGTGCAAAGCTGTCATCAAGGCAAAGGATGGCTACTTTGAAGATTCTAAAATCTAAAATACATTTTGGTTTGTTTAACACTTTTTTGGTTACTACATTATTTCATAGTTTTGATGTCTTCAATATTATTCTACAATGTAGAAAATAGTACAAATAAAGAAAAACCCTGGAATGAGTATGTGCGTCCAAACATTTGACTGGTACTGTACGTGTAGCCTATTTGGAGGTGTAGCCTAATTATCTGTAAGGTGCCTCAGTCGAGCAGTGAATTTCAAACAGAGATTCAATCCCAAAGACCAGGGAGGTTTTCCAATGCCTCACAAAGAAGGGCACCTACAGAAACTGCACTTTTTTTAATGTTGATCTAACCATCATGGTTCTCTTTTATAAATCCTTAATTGAGAGCATTCTGTCCTACTTCGTGACCTGCTGGTTTGGGAATATCAAGGTTGCACAGAAAAATAGGTTGGGCAAGATTGTCAAGACTTGCAGAATAATAATAGGGCAGCAACAGCAAGATCTGTCATCTCTACCTGGGCAGAGACCTCCATAAGGCCAATAAAATAGAGGTTGACTCTTCCCATCCATTCCACCCTGAATTCCAGCTCCTTCCGTCTGGACGCACGTACAGAGTAGCTAAGGTAAAGATTAAAAAATAAGGCCAAGTACTCTTTTATTCCGAATGCATTTCTGCAACTTAACAAAATGTTGGACTAATTGTACTTAACCTGCCTATTTATTTTTTATATGTGATATGTTTTATTACTGCTGGAAGATGAATTGCCACTCTGAGGACATTAACATTTTCTGAATCTGAATCTGTATATATAAAAAAGCAGACATTGAATATGCCTTTGGACATGGTGAAGTTATTAATCAGAGTTTAGATTGTGTATCAATACATCCAGTCACTACAAAGATACATGCGTCCTTCCTAACTGAGTTGCCGGAGAGGAAAGAAACCGCTCAGGGATTTCCCTATGAGGCCAATGGTGACTTTAAAACAGTTACAGAGTTTAATGGCTGTGATAGAATAAAACTGTGGATGGATGAACAACATTGTAGTTACTGCACAATAATTTCTTAATTGACAGAGTGAAAAGAAAGAAGCCTGTGAAGAATACAAATATTCCAAAACATGCTTCCAGTTTGCAACAAGGCACTAAAGTAACACTACAAAAAAATGTGGCAAAGCAATTCGCTTTTTGTCTTGAATACAAAGTGTTACGTCTGGGGCAAATCCAATACAATACATTACTGGGTACAACTCTCCATATTTTCAAGCATAGCGGTGGATGCATCATCAATCAAGTTTCAATCAAATTTATTTATAAAGCCCTTCTTACATCAGCTGATGTCACAGAGTGCTGTACAGAAACCCAGCCTTAAACCCCAAACAGCAAGCCATGCAGGTGTAGAAGCACGGTGGCTAGGAAAAACTCCCTAGAAAGGCCAGAACCTAGGAAGAAACCTAGAGAGGAACCAGGCTATGAGGGGTGGCCAGTCCTCTTCTGGCTGTGCCGGATGGAGATTATAACAGAGCATGGCCAAGATGATCAAATGTTTATAGATGACCAGCAGGGTCAAATAATAATGATCACAGTGGTTGTCGAGGGTGCAACGGGTCAGCACCTCAGGAGTAAATGTCAGTTGTCTTTTCATAGCCGATCATTGATTGAAAACATCAGGTCTGGGACAAGTAGCACGTCCGGTGAACAGGTCAGGATTCCATAGCCGCAGGCAGAATAGTTGAAACTGGAGCAGCAGCACGGCTAGGTGGACTGGGGACAGCAAGGAGTCATCAGGCCAGGTAGTCCTAGGGCTCAGGTCCTCAGAGAGAGAGAAAGAAAGAGAAATAAAGAGAGAAAAGGAGAGAAAGAGAGTTAGAGAGAGCATACATTACTGAGACACCTTTTGCGTGTAGAAGGCAGAATTTACATTTTTGGATAAAAAACATACCCATTTTTGAAACTGCCTATTTCTCAGCCCCAGAAACTAGAATGTGCATATAATTGTCAGATTAGGATAGAAAACACTCTAAAGTTTCCAAAACTGTAAAAATGTCTGTGAGTATAACAGAACTGATATTGCAGGCGAAAACCTGAGGGAAATCCAATCAGGAAGTGCCTCTTATTTTGAAACCTATCTGTTCCTATGCATGCCTATCCTCCATTTAAAGGGATATCAACCAGATTCCTTTTTCTATGGCTTCCTTAAGGTGTCAACAGTCTTTAGACATAGTTTCAGGCTTTTATTTCTAAAAATTAGTGTGAAAGATCACATTGCGTATGTGGATAGGTGAGTTTTGCGCTACAGAGTAAAGCGGCCATTGTTTCTCCCGGTGTTATTGAAAAACCTGTGGATATTATTTGGAATATACGTCTGCGTTGTCATGACCGTCATGACCGCTCATGACCGCTCTTTCCTGTGGATTTCTGAACATAACGCGCCAAACAAAGGAGGTATTTTGGGTATAAAAATAATCTTTATGGAACAAAAGGAACATTTGTTGTGTAACTGGGAGTCTCGTGAGTGAAAACATACAAAGATCATCAAAGGTAAACGATTAATTTGATTGCTTTTCTGATTTTCGTGACCTAGCTACTTAATGCTTAGTGTACATAATGTTATGTTATGCTATAGATAAATTTACACAAATGCTTGGATTGCTTTCACTGTAAAGCATCATTTCAAAATCTGAGATGACAGGTGGATTAACAAAAGGCTAAACTGTGTTTTACAATATTGCACTTGTGATTTCATGAATATGAATATTTTTTTGTAATATTATTTGACTGTGGCGCTATGCTATTCAGCGGTTGCTGACGAAAATGATCCCGCTAACGGGATGGGTAGCGTTAAATTCACACAGGATACCGGATAAGACAGGAGAAATACTTCAGATATAACAGACTGACCCTAGCCCCCCGACACATAAACTACTGCAGCATAAATACTGGAGGCTGAGACAGGAGGGGTCGGGAGACACTTTGGCCCCGTCCAACGATACCCGACAGGGCCAACCAAGCAAGATATAACCCCACCCACTTTGCCAAAGCACAGCCCCCACACCACTAGAGGGATAACTTCAACCACCATCCTGAGACAAGGCCGAGTATAGCCCACAAAGATCTCCGCCACGGGACAACCCAAGGGGGGGCGCCAACCCGGACAGGAAGATCACGTCAGTGACTCAACCCACTCAAGTGACGCACCCCTCCTAGGGACGGCATGGAAGAGCACCAGTAAGCCAGTGACTCAGCCCCTGTAATAGGGTTAGAGGAAGAGAATCACAGTGGAGAGAGGGGAACCAGCCAGGCAGAGACAGCAAGGGCGGTTCGTTGCTCCAGAGACTTTCCGTTCACCTTCCCACTCCTGGGCCAGCCTACACTCAATCATAGGACCTACTGAAGAGATGAGTCTTCAATAAAGACTTAAAGGTTGAGACCGAGTCTGCGTCTCTCACATTGGTAGGCAGGCAGACCATTCCATATAATGGAGCTCTATAGGGGAAAGCCCTGCCTCCAGCTGTTTGCTTAGAAATTCTAGGGATAGTAATGAGGCCTGCATCTTGTGACCGTAGCGTACGCGTAGGTATGTACGGCAGAACCAAATCGGAAAGATAGGTAGGAGCAAGCCCATGTAATGCTTTGTAAAACCTTGAAATCAGCCCTAGTCTTAACAGGAAGCCAGTGTAGAGAGGCTAGCACTGGAGTAATATGATCACATTTTTTGGTTCTAATCAAGATTCTAGCAGCCGTGTTTAGCACTAACTAAAGTTTATTTAGTGCTTTATCCGGGTAGCCGGAAAGTAGAGCATAGCAGTAATCTAACATAGAAGTGACAAAAGGATGGATTAATTTTTCTGCATAATGTTTGGAAAGAAAGTTTCACATTTTTGCAATGTTGCATAGATGGAAAAACCTGTCCTTGAAACAGTTTTGATATGTTCATCAAAAGAAAGATCAGAGTCCAGAGTAACACCGAGGTCCTTCACAGTTTTATTTGAGATGACTGTACAACCATCAAGATTATTTGTCAGATTCAACAGAATATCTCTTTCTTTCTTGGCATCTCTGTTTTGTGAAAGTAGAACATTTGCAGCCATCCACTTCCTTACATCTGAAACACAGGCTTCCAGGTAGGGCAATTTTGGGGCTTCACCATGTTTCAGCGAAATGTACAGCTGTGCGTCATCCGCATAGCAGTGAAAGTTAACATTATGTTTCCGAATGACATCACCAAGAGGTAAAATATATAGTGAAAGCAATAGTGGTCCTAAAATGAAGCCTTGAGGAACTCCAAAATTTAAAGTTGATTTGTCAGAGGACAAACCATCCACAGAGACAAACTAATATCTTTCCGACAGATAAGATCTAAACCAGGCCAGAACTTGTCCCTGTAGACCAATTTGGGTTTCCAGTCTCTCCAAAAGAATGTGGTGATCGATGGTATCAAAAGCAGCACTAAGGTCTAGGAGCACGAGGTCAGATGCAGAGCCTCGGTCTGACGCCATTAAAAGGTCATTTACCACCTTCACAAGTGCCGTCTCAGTACTATGATGGGGTCTAAAACCAGACTCAAGCATTTCGTATACATTTTTTTCTTCAGGAAGGCAGTGAGTTGCTGAGCAACAGCTTTTTCATAACATTTTGAGAGGAACGGGAGATTTGATATAGGCCGATAGTTTCTTTATATTTTTTGGGTCAAGGTTTGGCTTTTTCAAGAGAGGCTTTATTACTGCCACTTTTAGTGAGTTTGTTACACATCCGGTGAATAGAGAGATGTTTATTATGTTCAACATAGGAGGGCCAAGCACAGGAAGCAGCTATTTCAGTAGTTTAGTTGGAATAAGGCCCAGTATGCAGCTTGAAGGTTTAGAGGCCATGATTATTTTCATCATTGTGTCAAGAGATATAGTACTAAAACACTTGCGTGTCTCCCTTGCTCCTAGGTCCTGGCAGAGTTGTGCAGACTCATGACAACTGAGCTTTGGAGGAATACGCAGATTTAAAGAGGAGTCCGTAATTTGCTTTCTAATGATCATGATCTTTTCCTCAAAGATGAATTTATCACCACTGAAGTGAAAGCCATCGTCTCTTGGGGAATGCTGCTTTTTAGTTAGCTTTGCGACAGCATAAAAAATACATTTTGGATTGTTCTTATTTTCCTCAATTAAGTTGTAAAAATAGGATGATGGAGCAGCAGTGAGGGCTCTTCAATACGGCATCCTTTCCAAGCTAGTCGGAAGACTTCCAGTTTGGTGTGGCGCCATATCCGTTCCAATTTTCTGGAAGTTTGCTTCAGAGCTCTGGTATTTTCTGTATACCAGGGAGCTAGTTTCTTATGACAAATGTTTTTAGTTTTTAGTGGTGCGACTGCATCTAGGGTATCGTGCAAGGTTAAATTGAGTTCCTCGGTTAGGTGGAACCTTTTTGGGATAGGGGGCAGCGTTTTCACTTTTGGATGAATAGCGTGCCCAGAGTGAACTGCCTCCTACTCTGTCCCAGATGCTAATATATGCATATTATTATTAGTATTGGATAGGAAACACTCTGAAGTTTCTAAAACTGTTTGAATGACGTCTGTGAGTATAACAGAACTCATATGTCAGGCGGAAACCTGAGAAAAATCCAACCAGAAAGTGGGAAATCTGAGGTTTGTAGTTTTTCAAAGCTTGGCCTACTGAATACACAGTGTCTATGGGGTCAAGTTGCACTTCCTAAGGCTTCTACTACGTGTCAACTGTCTTTAGAAACTTGTTTCAGGCTTCTGTTATAAAGGAGGGGGGAATGGGAGCTGAATGAATCATGGGTCTGGCAGAGTGTCTCAGGCTCGTTACGCGCGCTCCCGACAGTGCTTTTCTTCAGACAATGTAATTCTCCGGTTGGAACCTTATTGATGATTTATGTTAAAAACATCCTAAAGATTGATTCCATACATCGTTTGACTTGTTTCTACAACCTGTAACGGAACTTTTCAAGTTTTTGTCTGGACGTAGTGCTCGCGCCTCATGAAGATGGATTACTAGGCTGAACACGCTAACAACAAGTGGCTATTTGGACATAAATTTGGACATAAATGATGGACTTTATGGAACTTTATGGAACAAATCAGTCATTTATTGTCGAACTGGGATTCCTGGGTGTGCCTTCTGATGAAGATCATCAAAGGTAAGTGAATATTTATAATGTTATTTCTAACTTCTGTTGACTCCAACACGGCGGATATTTCTCTGGCTGGATTGGGCTCTGAGTGCCGTAATCAGATTATGCTTTTTCCGTATTTGAAAAAAAAAATCTGACACAGCGGTTGCATTAAATTGGGCTGTATAGGCTGTCTATATGTTTTCAATCCAAAATTATTAACTGGAATTAATCAATCAACATAATAGTGATGACAGATGTGTTTTTTATAAGGCCTACAGTTGCATAGGCCTGCATGAGGCCAACATGCATAAAGCAAGCTCATCCCTGTGAGTTCAATTGTCTATCAGCTGTTGTCTCTGTGTCTGGGTAGATCTATTGTCTATCAGCTGTTGTCTCTGTGTCTGGGTAGATGTGTTGTCTATCAACTGTTGTCTCTGGGTAGATCTGTTGTCTATCAACTGTTGTCTCTGGGTAGATCTGTTGTCTATCAACTGTTGTCTCTGTGTCTGGGTAGATCTGTTGTCTATCAACTGTTGTCTCTGTGTCTGGTAGATCTGTTGTCTATCAACTGTTGTCTCTGTGTCTGGGTAGATCTGTTGTCTATCAACTGTTGTCTCTGTGTCTGGTAGATCTGTTGTCTATCAACTGTTGTCTCTGTGTCTGGGTAGATCTGTTGTCTATCAACTGTTGTCTCTGTGTCTGGTAGATCTGTTGTCTATCAACTGTTGTCTCTGTGTCTGGGTAGATCTGTTGTCTATCAACTGTTGTCTCTGTGTCTGGGTAGATCTGTTGTCTATCAACTGTTGTCTCTGTGTCTGGCTAGATCTGTTGTCTATCAACTGTTGTCTCTGTGTCTGGGTAGATCTGTTGTCTATCAACTGTTGTCTCTGTGTCTGGGTAGAGGAAATCCCCCTCCTAATCTAGTCTAAATATAATTCAGATGAACAAGTATAAGGTTGCTGTAGTTTGACAGGGTTTTTATCCCCCAATGTGACCTGATTAGGAAAAACTGTCCCTGTCACAGCCCTTAAAAAAACTTTTTACAACTGATTAATCACTGTCATACCTTATAGGGTCCAGAGTTTTCCTGAAAAACTCCAGGCCCCCAGGGGGTAAAAATCCCCCCACACACTCTGTGACCAATGGTGCCACCAATCTGCTCGCAGGTGTCAGTTATCATCAGGTATGTGGATGATCAGGGCTGTGTTCAGGAACGTTTCTTGGGCTACTTTCATGTGTCAACTGGGCGAAATTCGCAGTCTGTGTTTGACCTTCAGTGAATTCTGAGATGTCTGAGTTTAACTTGATGGAGAAACTTGTAGCTCAAACCTACGATGGCGCCGCTGTAATGGAATGGATCTGCTATTTGTATTTACAGCAAAGTCCCCTCCTGTTCCCTGATTTAAGAGGTGATGACTACTCCACTCCACTACCATTGTCAACTTTCTCCTGACATGAACTAAGCCACCTTCTCATGTGCCCACTCATCCACTGGCACATTGAATGTTTCCTCTCCGAGCACTGAGTCCCCTTGTCAATTTTCTCTCATTCCTGTATGTAGAGTCAATCACATACACAATCACGTTATTACACAACAGTGATTTAACTCCTTGCCTGGACTAGCTCATTCTGAGCTCCTTTGTCTAACTGTGTAGTGTGTTGTGTTGTTGTTTGTTGTCCTCTCAGTCAAATCCAGTCCTGCACTAAAGTCAAGCCTCTGAACACCTCAACTCATGCCTCATACCCTCTTTCAACCACTGTTGTGATCCATTCCCAATACTGTAAGTAGCCCTCTCATTCCCATTCCCCATAACATTGTACTATAAATGTCTTTATTAAATGCTTTAGGTGAAAATAATTAGTCTTTGACAATTTTTGAAACACACTTTGACGTCTCTGTACGTTCCGCGCCTATACCATGGGTCTCCCATTCTCTTCCATTTTTGCAGTCACCAGCCTCCACTGGTGTATGTGTGTGTGCATGTGCATAGATATGTCTGTGTCCGTGTGTGTGTGTGTGTGTCCTGCAGTCAGTCAATGTAATAAAACCACCATGGATGGGAAAAAAACAAAACAATAATCTTATGGGAAGTGAGTGTGTTCATGTTACTGCGTTCACATAGGGTCTTTCAAATACCATGCATGGGCTGGGGAGTGTGTTAGTGTGTCTGTAGAGGGGCAAATACCATGCATGGGCTGGGGAGTGTGTTAGTGTGTCTGTAGAGGGGCAAATACCATGCATGGGCTGGGGAGTGTGTTAGTGTGTCTGTAGAGGGGCAAATACCATGCATGGGCTGGGGAGTGTGTTAGTGTGTCTGTAGAGGGGCAAATACCATGCATGGGCTGGGGAGTGTGTTAGTGTGTCTGTAGAGGGGCAAATACCATGCATGGGCTGGGGAGTGTGTTAGTGTGTCTGTAGAGGGGCAAATACCATGCATGGGCTGGGGAGTGTGTTAGTGTGTCTGTAGAGGGGCAAATACCATGCATGGGCTGGGGTGTTAGTGTGTCTAGTGTGTCTGTAGAGGGGCAAATACCATGCATGGGCTGGGGAGTGTGTTAGTGTGTCTGTAGAGGGGCAAATACAAATACTGTAGAGGGGCATGCATGGGCTGGGGAGTGTGTTAGTGTGTCTGTAGAGGGGCAAATACCATGCATGGGCTGGGGAGTGTGTTAGTGTGTCTGTAGAGGGGCAAATACCATGCATGGGCTGGGGAGTGTGTTAGTGTGTCTGTAGAGGGGCAAATACCATGCATGGGCTGGGGTCTGTAGTGTGTTAGTGTGTCTGTAGAGGGGCAAATACCATGCATGGGCTGGGGAGTGTGTTAGTGTGTCTGTAGAGGGGCAAATACCATGCATGGGCTGGGGAGTGTGTTAGTGTGTCTGTAGAGGGGCAAATACCATGCATGGGCTGGGGAGTGTGTTAGTGTGTCTGTAGAGGGGCAAATGCATGGGCTGGGGAGTGTGTTAGTGTGTCTGTATGCATGGGCTGGGGAGTGTGTTAGTGTGTCTGTAGAGGGGCAAATACCATGCATGGGCTGGGGAGTGTGTTAGTGGTCTGTAGAGGGCAAATACCATGCATGGGCTGGGGAGTGTGTTAGTGTGTCTGTAGAGGGGCAAATACCATGCATGGGCTGGGGAGTGTGTTAGTGTGTCTGTAGAGGGGCAAATACCATGCATGGGCTGGGGAGTGTGTTAGTGTGTCTGTAGAGGGGCAAATACCATGCATGGGCTGGGGAGTGTGTTAGTGTGTCTGTAGAGGGGCAAATACCATGCATGGGCTGGGGAGTGTGTTAGTGTGTCTGTAGAGGGGCAAATGTGTCTGTACCATGCATGGGCTGGGGAGTGTGTTAGTGTGTCTGTAGAGGGGCAAATACCATGCATGGGCTGGGGAGTGTGTTAGTGTGTCTGTAGAGGGCAAATACCATGCATGGGCTGGGGAGTGTGTTAGTGTGTCTGTAGAGGGGCAAATACCATGCATGGGCTGGGTGTTAGTGTGTCTGTAGAGGGGCAAATACCATGCATGGGCTGGGGAGTGTGTTAGTGTGTCTGTAGAGGGGCAAATCTGCATGGGCTGGGGAGTGTGTTAGTGTGTCTGTAGAGGGGCAAATACCATGCATGGGCTGGGGAGTGTGTTAGTGTGTCTGTAGAGGGGCAAATACCATGCATGGGCTGGGGAGTGTGTTAGTGTGTCTGTAGAGGGGCAAATAAATGCATGGGCTGGGGAGTGTGTTAGTGCATGGGGCTGGGGAGTGTGTTAGTGTGTCTGTAGAGGGGCAAATACCATGCATGGGCTGGGGAGTGTGTTAGTGTGTCTGTAGAGGGGCAAATACCATGCATGGGCTGGGGAGTGTGTTAGTGTGTCTGTAGAGGGGCAAATACCATGCATGGGCTGGGGAGTGTGTTAGTGTGTCTGTAGAGGGGCAAATACAAATGGGCTGGGGAGTGTGTTAGTGTGTCTGTAGAGGGGCAAATACCATGCATGGGCTGGGGAGTGTGTTAGTGTGTCTGTAGAGGGGCAAATACCATGCATGGGCTGGGGAGTGTGTTAGTGTGTCTGTAGAGGGGCAAATACCATGCATGGGCTGGGGAGTGTGTTAGTGTGTCTGTAGAGGGGCAAATACCATGCATGGGCTGGGGAGTGTGTTAGTGTGTCTGTAGAGGGGCAAATACCATGCATGGGCTGGGGAGTGTGTTAGTGTGTCTGTAGAGGGGCAAATAAATGGGCTGGGGAGTGTGTTAGTGTGTCCAAATACCATGCATGGGCTGGGGAGTGTGTTAGTGTGTCTGTAGAGGGGCAAATACCATGCATGGGCTGGGGAGTGTGTTAGTGTGTCTGTAGAGGGGCAAATACCATGCATGGGCTGGGGAGTGTGTTAGTGTGTCTGTAGAGGGGCAAATACCATGCATGGGCTGGGGAGTGTGTTAGTGTGTCTGTAGAGGGGCAAATACCATGCATGGGCTGGGGAGTGTGTTAGTGTGTCTGTAGAGGGGCAAATACCATGCATGGGCTGGGGAGTGTGTTAGTGTGTCTGTAGAGGGGCAAATACCATGCATGGGCTGGGGAGTGTGTTAGTGTGTCTGTAGAGGGGCAAATACCATGCATGGGCTGGGGAGTGTGTTAGTGTGTCTGTAGAGGGGCAAATACCATGCATGGGCTGGGGAGTGTGTTAGTGTGTCTGTAGAGGGGCATGGGCTGGGGAGTGTGTTAATACCATGCATGGGCTGGGGAGTGTGTTAGTGTGTCTGTAGAGGGGCAAATACCATGCATGGGCTGGGGAGTGTGTTAGTGTGTCTGTAGAGGGGCAAATACCATGCATGGGCTGGGGAGTGTGTTAGTGTGTCTGTAGAGGGGCAAATACCATGCATGGGCTGGGGAGTGTGTTAGTGTGTCTGTAGAGGGGCAAATACCATGCATGGGCTGGGGAGTGTGTTAGTGTGTCTGTAGAGGGGCAAATACCATGCATGGGCTGGGGAGTGTGTTAGTGTGTCTGTAGAGGGGCAAATACCATGCATGGGCTGGGGAGTGTGTTAGTGTGTCTGTAGAGGGGCAAATACCATGCATGGGCTGGGGAGTGTGTTAGTGTGTCTGTAGAGGGGCAAATACCATGCATGGGCTGGGGAGTGTGTTAGTGTGTCTGTAGAGGGGCAAATACCATGCATGGGCTGGGGAGTGTGTTAGTGTGTCTGTAGTGTACCATCATGGGCTGGGGAGTGTGTTAGTGTGTCTGTAGAGGGGCAAATACCATGCATGGGCTGGGGAGTGTGTTAGTGTGTCTGTAGAGGGGCAAATACCATGCATGGGCTGGGGAGTGTGTTAGTGTGTCTGTAGAGGGGCAAATACCATGCATGGGCTGGGGAGTGTGTTAGTGTGTCTGTAGAGGGGCAAATACCATGCATGGGCTGGGGAGTGTGTTAGTGTGTCTGTAGAGGGGCAAATACCATGCATGGGCTGGGGAGTGTGTTAGTGTGTCTGTAGAGGGGCAAATACCATGCATGGGCTGGGGAGTGTGTTAGTGTGTCTGTAGAGGGGCAAATACCATGCATGGGCTGGGGAGTGTGTTAGTGTGTCAAATGGGCTGGGGAGAGGGTCTGTAGAGGGGCAAATACCATGCATGGGCTGGGGAGTGTGTTAGTGTGTCTGTAGAGGGCAAATACCATGCATGGGCTGGGGAGTGTGTTAGTGTGTCTGTAGAGGGGCAAATACCATGCATGGGCTGGGGAGTGTGTTAGTGTGTCTGTAGAGGGGCAAATACCATGCATGGGCTGGGGAGTGTGTTAGTGTGTCTGTAGAGGGGCAAATACCATGCATGGGCTGGGGAGTGTGTTAGTGTGTCTGTAGAGGGGCAAATACCATGCATGGGCTGGGGAGTGTGTTAGTGTGTCTGTAGAGGGGCAAATACCATGCATGGGCTGGGGAGTGTGTTAGTGTGTCTGTAGAGGGGCAAATACCATGCATGGGCTGGGGAGTGTGTTAGTGTGTCTGTAGAGGGGCAAATACCATGCATGGGCTGGGGAGTGTGTTAGTGTGTCTCATGTAGAGGGGCAAATACCATGCATGGGCTGGGGAGTGTGTTAGTGTGTCTGTAGAGGGGCAAATACCATGCATGGGCTGGGGAGTGTGTTAGTGTGTCTGTTACCATGCATGGGCTGGGGAGTGTGTTAGTGTGTCTGTAGAGGGGCAAATACCATGCATGGGCTGGGGAGTGTGTTAGTGTGTCTGTAGAGGGGCAAATACCATGCATGGGCTGGGGAGTGTGTTAGTGTGTCTGTAGAGGGGCAAATACCATGCATGGGCTGGGGAGTGTGTTAGTGTGTCTGTAGAGGGCAAATACCATGCATGGGCTGGGGAGTGTGTTAGTGTGTCTGTAGAGGGGCAAATACCATGCATGGGCTGGGGAGTGTGTTAGTGTGTCTGTAGAGGGGCAAATACCATGCATGGGCTGGGGAGTGTGTTAGTGTGTCTGTAGAGGGGCAAATACCATGCATGGGCTGGGGAGTGTGTTAGTGTGTCTGTAGAGGGGCAAATACCATGCATGGGCTGGGGAGTGTGTTAGTGTGTCTGTAGAGGGGCAAATACCATGCATGGGCTGGGGAGTGTGTTAGTGTGTCTGTAGAGGGGCAAATACCATGCATGGGCTGGGGAGTGTGTTAGTGTGTCTGTAGAGGGGCAAATACCATGCATGGGCTGGGGAGTGTGTTAGTGTGTCTGTAGAGGGGCAAATACCATGCATGGGCTGGGGAGTGTGTTAGTGTGTCTGTAGAGGGGCAAATACCATGCATGGGCTGGGGAGTGTGTTAGTGTGTCTGTAGAGGGGCAAATACCATGCATGGGCTGGGGAGTGTGTTAGTGTGTCTGTAGAGGGGCAAATACCATGCATGGGCTGGGGAGTGTGTTAGTGTGTCTGTAGAGGGGCAAATACCATGCATGGGCTGGGGAGTGTGTTAGTGTGTCTGTGCATGGGCTGGGGAGTGTGTTAGTGTGTCTGTAGAGGGGCAAATACCATGCATGGGCTGGGGAGTGTGTTAGTGTGTCTGTAGAGGGGCAAATACCATGCATGGGCTGGGGAGTGTGTTAGTGTGTCTGTAGAGGGGCAAATACCATGCATGGGCTGGGGAGTGTGTTAGTGTGTCTGTAGAGGGGCAAATACCATGCATGGGCTGGGGAGTGTGTTAGTGTGTCTG
Source organism: Oncorhynchus tshawytscha (assembly GCF_018296145.1). Classification (NCBI taxonomy): domain Eukaryota; kingdom Metazoa; phylum Chordata; class Actinopteri; order Salmoniformes; family Salmonidae; genus Oncorhynchus; species Oncorhynchus tshawytscha. Next base: position 10,585,203 of record NC_056430.1, on the reverse strand, counting down.
TAGAGGGGCAAATACCATGCATGGGCTGGGGAGTGTGTTAGTGTGTCTGTAGAGGGGCAAATACCATGCATGGGCTGGGGAGTGTGTTAGTGTGTCTGTAGAGGGGCAAATACCATGCATGGGCTGGGGAGTGTGTTAGTGTGTCTGTAGAGGGGCAAATACCATGCATGGGCTGGGGAGTGTGTTAGTGTGTCTGTAGAGGGGCAATGTACCATGCATGGGCTGGGGAGTGTGTTAGTGTGTCTGTAGAGGGGCAAATACCATGCATGGGCTGGGGAGTGTGTTAGTGTGTCTGTAGAGGGGCAAATAAACTATGCATGGGCTGGGGAGTGTGTTAGTGTGTCTGTAGAGTTAGGGCTGGGGAGTGTGTCTGTAGAGGGGCAAATACCATGCATGGGCTGGGGAGTGTGTTAGTGTGTCTGTAGAGGGGCAAATACCATGCATGGCTGTGGAGTGTGTTAGTGTGTCTGTAGAGGGGCAAATAACATGCATGGGCTGTGGAATGTGTTAGTGTGTCTGTAGATGGGCAAATACCATGCATGGGCTGTGGAGTGTGTTAGTGTGTCTGTAGAGGGGCAAATAACATGCGATGAAAAACAGCCATCAGACAGTTGTTCTCTTTTGTCTTCCTCCTCTGTTCAGCTCCCCTCTCCCCCCACCTCACCCTACTGAAGACACACAGGACCCAGGGCGTTGTTTCAACCAATTGTTATTAAGTGCCTTTCTGTCATAGCTGGGCGGGCTGGAAGGAGCAGACATTAACAAGCTGGAGGAGAAGTGAGGTGAGGCGGTCGGCGAGGTGTTTGGAAGAGGAGGTAGTAAAAACTATGGGCAGTGGAGAGGAGAGACAGGAGTGAAGGGGGAGATTCCAGGGCCTACTAGGATAGAGAGGAGAATCCGTATGAGAGCAGCAAAGCCAGACACTGACATGTCTATCACCTTCCATCACCTTCCTTCACCTTCCCACACCTTCTATCACCTTCCTCCTACCACCTCCTTCTACCTTCCAATCAGCTTCTATGAACATCTATAATCTTCTACCACCCTCCCACCACCTTCGTACACCTTCTATGAACATCTAACACCTTCTACCACCTTCCCATCACCTTCTACCACCTTCCCATCACCTTCTACCACCTTCCCATCACCTTCTACCACCTTCTATCACCGTCTACCACCTTCTATCACCGTCTACCACCTTCTACCATCTACTACCACCTTCTATCACCGTCTACCACCTTCTACCATCTACTACCACCTTCTATTACCTACCACCTTCTACCATCTTCTCATCACCATCTACCACCTACTACCACCTTCTATCACCTACAACACCATCTACCACCTTCTACCACCTCCTACACCTTCTACTACCTAATACCACCTACTACCACCTTCTATCACCTACAACACCATCTACCACCTTCTACCACCTCCCTCACCTTCTACTACCTAATACCACCTTCTACTACCTTTTATCACCTACAACACCATCTACCACCTCCCACACCTTCTACTACCTAATACCACCTACTACCACCTTCTATCACCTACAACACCATCTACCACCTTCTACCACCTCCCTCACCTTCTACTACCTAATACCACCTACTACTACCTTTTATCACCTACAACACCATCTACCACCTTCTACCACCTCCTACACCTTCTACAACCTAATACCACCTACTACCACCTTCTATCACCTACAACACCATCTACCACCTTCTTCCACCTTCTACCACCTTTTATCACTTTCTATCACCTACTACACCTTCTACCTCCTAACACCTTCTATAATCTGCAACACTATCTACCACCTTCTAACACCTTCTATCACCTACTACACTTTCTACCACCTTCTACCACATTCTATCACCTACTACACTTTCTACCATCTTCTATCACCTCCTACCACCTTCTACCACTTTCTACACCTTCTACCACCTCCTATCACCTTCTACCACCTTCTACACCTTCTACCACCTTCTACCATCTTCTACCACCTACTACCACATTCTACCACCTTCTACACCTTCTACCACCTTCTACACATTCGACCACCTTCTATCACCTTCTACACCTTCTACCACCTACTACCACCTTCTACCATCTTTTACCAACTTCTACCACCTTCTACCAACGTCTACCAACTTCTACACCTTCTACCAACTTCTACCACCTACTACAACCTTCTACCACCTTATATCACTTTCTATCACCTACTACCACCTACCACCTTTTACCACCTACTACCACATTCTACCACCCACTACCACCTTCTACACCTTCCACAACCTTCTACCATCTATTACCACCTTCAACCACCTTCTACACCTTCTACCACCTACTACATCTACTACCACCTACCACCACCTTCTATCACCTACTAAGCCTTCAACCACCTTCTATCACCTACTACACTTTCTACACCTACTATACTTTCTACCACCTTCTACACCTTCTACCACCTTCTACAATCTATTACCACCTTCAACCACCTTCTACAACCTTCTATCACCTACTACCACCGTCTACCACCTTCAACACCTTCTATCAACTTCTACCATCCATTACCACCTTCTACCATCTATTACCACCTTCAACCACCTCCTACCACCTTCTACACCTTCTACCACCTTCTACCACATTCTACCACCTTCTACCACCTTCTACACCTTCTACCACCTTCTACCACATTCTACCACCTTCTATCACCTTCTAAACCTTCTACACCTTCTACCACCTACTACCACATTATACCACCTTCTACCATCTATTACCACCTTCAACCACCTCCTACCACCTTCTACCACCTTCTACCACCTTCTAAACCATCTACACCTTCTACCACCTACTACCACATTCTACCACATTCTATCACCTACTACACTTTCTAACACCTTCTACCATCTTCTATCACCTCCTACCACCTTCTACCACTTTCTACACCTTCTACCACCTCCTATCACCTTCTACCACCTTCTACACCTTCTACACCTTCTATCAACTTCTACCACCTTCTACCACCTTCTACACCTTCTACCACCTTCTACACATTCTACCACCTTCTATCACCTTCTAAACCTTCTACACCTTCTACCACCTACTACCACATTATACCACATTATACCACATTCTACCATCTATTACCACCTTCAACCACCTCCTACCACCTTCTACCACCTTCTAAACCTTCTAAACCTTCTACCACCTACTACCACATTCTACCACATTCTACCATCTATTACCACCTTCAACCACCTTCTACCACCTACTACCACCTTCTACACCTTCTACCACCTTCTACACCTTCTACCACCTTCTACCACCTACTACACCTTCAATCACCTTCTATCACCTACTACACCTTCTAATCCGAAATTCCTTTTTGATACTGTCGCAAAGCTAACTAAAAAGCAGCATTCCCCAAGAGAGGATGGCTTTCACTTTAGCAGTGATAAATTCATGAACTTCTTTGAGGAAAAGATCATGATTATTAGAAAGCAAATTACGGACTCCTCTTTAAATCTGCGTATTCCTTCAAAGCTCAGTTGTCCTGAGTCTGCACAACTCTGCCAGGACCTAGGTTCAAGAGAGACGCTCAAGTGTTTTAGTACTACATCTCTTGACACAATGATGAAAATAATCATGGCCTCTAAACCTTCAAGCTGCATACTGGACGCTATTCCAACTAAACTACTGAAATAGCTGCTTCCTGTGCTTGGCCCTCCTATGTTGAATATAATAAATGGCTCTCTATCCCCCGGATGTGTACCAAACTCACTAAAAGTGGCAGTAATAAAGCCTCTCTTGAAAAAGCCAAACCTTGACCCAGAAATTATAAAAAACTATCGGCCTATATCGAATCTTCTATTCCTCTCAAAAATTGTAGAAAAGGCTCTTGCGCAGCAACTCACTGCCTTCCTGAAGACAAACAATGTATACGAAATGCTTCAGTCTGGTTTTAGACCCCATCATAGCACTGAGACTGCACTTGTGAAGGTGGTAAATGACCTTTTAATGGCATCAGACAGAGGCTCTGCATCTGTCCTCGTGCTCCTAGACCTTAGTGCTGCTTTTGATACCATCGATCACCACATTCTTTTGGAGAGATTGGAAACCCAAATTGGTCTACACGGACAAGTTCTGGCCTGGTTTAGATCTTATCTGTCGGAAAGATATTAGTTTGTCTCTGTGAATGGTTTGTCCTCTGACAAATCAACTGTAAATTTCGGTGTTCCTCAAGGTTCTGTTTTAGGACCACTATTGTTTTCACTATATATTTTACCTCTTGGGGATGTCATTCGAAAACATAATGTTAACTTTCACTGCTATGCGGATGACACACAGCTGTACATTTCAATGAAACATGGCGAAGCCCCAAAATTGCCCTCGCTAGAAGCATGTGTTTCAGACATAAGGAAGTGGATGGCTGCAAACTTTCTACTTTTAAACTCGGACAAAACAGAGATGCTTGTTCTAGGTCCCAAGAAACAAAGAGATATTCTGTTGAATCTGACAATTAATCTTAACGGTTGTACAGTCGTCTCAAATAAAACTGTGAAGGACCTCGGTGTTACTGTAACGGCTTTCTTCCGTCGAAGGAGAGTCGGACCAAAATACAGCGTGGTTAGTACGATACATGTTTAATGAATGAATAAACACGACAAAATACAAAAACAAGAAACGGAACGTGAAAACCTATACAGCCTATCTGGTGAATACAAACACACTGAGACAGGAACAATCACCCACAAACACACAGTGAAACCCAGGCTACCTAAATATGGTTCCCAATCAGAGACAACGAGAATCACCTGACTCTGATTGAGAACCTCAGGCAGCCATAGACTATGCTAGACACCCCTACTCAGCCACAATCCCAATACCTACTAAAACCCCCAATACCACAACACAACACAAAATAACCCCATGTCACATCCTGGCCTGACCAAATAAATATATAAACACAAAATACTAAGACCAGGGCGTGACAGTTACTCTGGACCCTGATCTCTCTTTTGAAGAACATATCAAGACCATTTCAAGGACAGCTTTTTTCCATCTACGTAACATTGCAAAAATCAGAAACTTTCTGTCCAAAAATGATGCAGAAAAATTAATCCATGCTTTTGTCACTTCTAGGTTAGACTACTGCAATGCTCTACTTTCCGGCTACCCGGATAAAGCACTAAATAAACTTCAGTTAGTGCTAAATACGGCTGCTAGAATCCTGACTAGAACCAAAATATTTGATCATATTACTCCAGTGCTAGCCTCCCTACACTGGCTTTCTGTCAAAGCGAGGGCTGATTTCAAGGTTTTACTGCTAACCTACAAAGCATTACATGGGCTTGCTCCTACCTATCTCTCTGATTTGGTCCTGCCGTACATACCTACACGTACTCTACGGTCACAAGATGCAGACCTCCTAATTGTCCCTAGAATTTCTAAGCAAACAGCTGGAGGCAGGGCTTTCTCCTATAGAGCTCCATTTTTATGGAACGGTCTGCCTACCCATGTCAGAGACGCAATCTCGGTCTCAACCTTTAAGTCTTTACTGAAGACTCATCTCTTCAGTGGGTCATATGATTGAGTGTAGTCTGGCCCAGGAGTGGGAAGGTGAACGGAAAGGCTCTGGAGCAACGAACTGCCCTTGCTGTCTCTGCCTGGCCGGTTCCCCTCTTTCCACTGGGATTCTCTGCCTCTAACCCTATTACAGGGGCTGATTCACTGGCTTACTGGGGCTCTCTCATACCGTCCCTGGAAGGGGTGCGTCACCTGAGTGGGTTGATTCACTGATGTGGTCATCCTGTCTGGGTTGGCGCCCCCCCCTTGGGTTGTGCCGTGGCGGAGATCTTTGTGGGCTGTACACAGCCTTGTCTCTGGATGGTAAGTTGGTGGTTGAAGATATCCCTCTAGTGGTGTGGGGGCTGTGCTTTGGCAAAGTGGGTGGGGTTATATCCTTCCTGTTTGGCCCTGTCCGGGGGTGTCCTCAGATGGGGCCACAGTGTCTCCTGACCCCTCCTGTCTCAGCCTCCAGTATTTATGCTGCAGTAGTTTATGTGTCAGGGGGCTGGGGTCAGTTTGTTATATCTGGAGTACTTCTCCTGTCCTATTCGGTGTCCTGTGTGAATTTAAGTGTGCTCTCTCTAATTCTCTCTTTCTCTCTTTCTTTCTCTCTCTCGGAGGACCTGAGCTCTAGGACCATGCCCCAGGACTACCTGACATGATGACTCCTTGCTGTCTCCAGTCCACCTGGCCGTGCTGCTGCTCCAGTTTCAACTGTTCTGCCTTATTATTATTCGACCACGCTGGTCATTTATGAACATTTGAACATCTTGGCCATGTTCTGTTATAATCTCCACCCGGCACAGCCAGAAGACGACTGGCCACCCCACATAGCCTGGTTCCTCTCTAGGTTTCTTCCTAGGTTTTGGCCTTTCTAGGAGTTTTTCCTAGCCACCGTGCTTTCTACACCTGCATTGCTTGCTGTTTGGGGTTTTAGGCTGGGTTTCTGTACAGCACTTTGAGATATCAGCTGATGTACGAAGGGCTATATAAATACATTTGATTTGATTTGATTTTGAATTACCACCTTCTACCATCTATTACCACCTTCAACCACCTTCTACCACCTACTACCACATTCTACCACCTTCTACCACCTTCTACCATCTACTACCACCTTCTACCATCTACTACCACCTACCACCTTCTATCACCTACTACACTTTCTACTACCTTCTATACCTTCTACCACCTTCTACACATTCTACCACCTTCTACCATCTATTACCACCTTCTACACCTTCTATCCCCTTCTACCATCTACTACCACCTCTACTACCACCTTCTACACCTTCTACCAACTTCTACCACCTTCTACTACCACCTTCTACCATCTATTACCTCCTTCAACCACCTTCTGCACCTTCTACCACCTTCTACACTTTCTACCACCTTCTATACTTTCTACCACCTTCTACCACCTTCTACACTTTCTACCACCTTCTATCACCTACTACACTTTCAACTACCTTCTACCATCTATTTCCACCTTCTACCACCTTTTACACCTTCTACCACCTTTTACACCTTCTACCACCTTCTACACTTTCTACCACCTTCTATACTTTCTACCACCTTCTACCACCTTCTACACTTTCTACCACCTTCTACACTTTCTACCACCTATCACCTTCTACACTTTCTACCACCTATCACCTACTACACTTTCAACTTCCTTCTACCATCTATTTCCACCTTCTACCACCTTTTCCACCTTCTACCATCTATTACCACCTTCTACCACCTTCTACACATTCTACCACCTTCTACCATCTATTACCACCTTCTACCACCTTCTAACCCCTTCTACCATCTACTACCACCTACTACCACCTTCTACACCTTCTATCCCCTTCTACCATCTACTACCACCTTCTACTATCTACTACCACTTTCTCTCCCAGCAGCCGGAGACGAGGAGATGAGACTGTACTACTGTATCTGATATGAGAGTTATAGACTGAACCACTATCAGGGATTTATCTGGGAGGATATCAGGCCAGCAAATTCAGAGGAGAAGCTGATTTGTTTGGGCCTTATCTACTCTTTGGGGTGGATTGATTCACCACTAGGAAACTTTACATTTACATTTTTATTAATTTAGCAGATGCTCTTATCCAGAGCGACTTACAGGAGCAATTAGGGTTAAGTGCCTTGCTCAAGGGCACATCGGCCTTTCGGTTACTGGCCCAGGGCTCTTAACCACTAGGCTACCTGCCAAGCTCATGCATATTGTATGGAGGAGATAGAACATATATTGCAGAGAGACTAGCTTTCTGGTTCTAACTCAATGCCACAGATTCTCATTAGTCAACATATTTCTATCAGACACATTCTCGAAATCACAATAACTGTGAGACGCTGAGACGCTGTGTTCAATCTCCATATAAACGAAGCCGAGATCTGGGCCCCAATTATGTGCTATACCTGAGAGACTCCTTACTCAGGTGAGCGTCAGTCCCAGAACAAAGCCAAGGTACAGGATTCTTCTCACTGTATTAGAGAAGCAACCACATCATGTCCCATCTCAACCTCGTTCTGCTTCACTGCTATGGATTTGTTCTGGCTTCAATACTCTTTCTCTCATTGACTTTTAACTGGAAAAAACCCCAGAGCAGTTCATTTTCTTTCTACCTGCTGTGCCCATGATGGGAACATTGAACACCTTTAGAGATTCATGAAACCCTGATTCCTCTCCAAAAACTCTTCCCAAAGAACAGACAACCATGACACACACACACACATAGAGAGAGAGTACTTGTGTGCAAATTTAATTCAAGAGTCAAAAAGCAGCATACATTTTTGTTCTTTTGTAAGATGTATTTCTCTCAAACAATAACATAAATCAAAAGACAATAAACAGACAACCACATGTTTTAACAAACACCAATGACATCACACCTAAACAGATCCACATGTTCCCACTGCTACCGTACACATCAATGACATCACACCTAAACAGACCCACATGTTTTAACAAACACCAATGACATCACACCTAAACAGATCCACATGTTTTAACAAACATCAATGACATCACACCTAAACAGACCCACATGTTCCCACTGCTACCGTACACGTCACATACAGTTGAAGTTGGAAGTTCACATACACCGCCAAATACATTTAAACTCAGTTTTTCACAATTCCTGACATTTAATCCTAGTAAAAATTCCCTGTCTTAGGTCAGTTAGGATCACCACTTTATTTTAAGAATGTGAAATGTCACAATAATTGTAGAGAGAATTATTTATTTCAGCTTTTATTTCTTTCATCAGCCTTCCACAAGCTTTCCACAATAAGTTGGGTGAATTTTGGCCCATTCCTCCTGACAGAAATGGTGAAACTGAGTCAGGTTTGTAGGCCTCCTTGCTCACATGTGCCTTTTCATTTCTGCCAACAAATTTTGTACAGGATTGAGTTCAGGGCTTTGTGATGGCCACTCCAATACCTTGATTTTGTTGTCCTTAAGACATGTTGCATCAACTTTGGAGGTATGCTTGGAGTCATTGTCCATTTGGAAGACCCATTTGCAACCAAGCTTTAACTTTCTGACTGATGTCTTGAGATGTTGCTTCAATATATCCACATCATTTTTCCTCCTCATGATGCCATCTATTTTGTGAAGTGCACCAGTCCCTCCTGCAGCAATGCACCCCTACAACATGATGCTGCCACCCCTGTGCTTCACGGATGGGATAGTGTTATTCGGCTTGCAAGCCTCCCCCTTTTTCCTCCAAACATAATGATGGTCATTATCATTCATCAGACCAGAAGACATTTCTCCAAAAAGTACAATCTTTGTCCCCATGTGCAGTTGCAAACCGTAGTGTGGCTTTTTTTATGGCGGTTTTGAAGCAGTGGCTTCTTCCTTGCTGAGCAGCCTTTCAGGTTATGTCGATATAGGACTCATTTTACTGTGGATATAGATACTTTTTTACCTGTTTCCTCCAGCATCTTCACAAGGTCCTTTGCTGTTGTCTGGGATTGATTTGCACTTTTCGCACCAAAGTATGTTCATCTCTAGGAGACAGAACACGTCTCCTTCCTGAGCGGTGTGACGGCTGCGTGGTCCCATGGTGTTTATACTTGTGTACTATCATTTGTACAGATAAACGTGGTACCTTAAGGTGTTTGGAAATTGCTCCCAAGGATGAACCAGACTCGTGGAGGTCTACAATTTTTTTTCTGATGTCTTGGCTGATTCCTTTTGATTTTCCCATGATGTCAAGCAAAGAGGCACTGAGTTTGAAGGTAGGCCTTGAAATACATCCCAGGTACACCTCCAATTGACTCAAATGATGTCAATTAGCCTATCAGAAGATTCTAAAGCCATGACATCATTATCTGGACATTTCCAAGATGTTTAAAGGCACAGTCAACTTAGTGTTTGTAAACTTCTGACTCACTGGAATTGTGATTCAGTAAATTATAAGTTAAATTAATCTGTCTGTAAACAATTGTTGGAAAAATAACTTGTGTCATGCACAAACTAAATGTCCTAACCGACTTGCCAAAACTATAGTTTGTTAACGAGAAATGTGTGGAGTGGTTGAAAAACGAGTTTTAATGACTCCAAACTAAGTGTATGTAAACTTCCGACTTCAACTGTATGTCTCACAACCCCACTCCCCCGCATCCTTCATCTCCTGGAACTTTCCAGTACTTATGCAACATGGCCTCAAATTGCACTATTCTATTTTTCTCCGTAGCCCACACCTTTTCAATAATGAAATAATAATTTGATTCATCCACTGTCATAGTGATGGAGGATCATTCGATTTCAAGTTTTTTTGTTTTCAAAATCATTGACTAGAAAAGTATGGTCCATCCCATTGGGTATCTCACCGCACCCTCATATGCATAGTCTTAAAATGTCTTCATAGTCTTGAAATATGCAGGCGGATAAAAAAAGTACATTTACGTTGTAAATCTTATGACAGCCAACTTGCTACCTCCGCCCATAACTATTGGACTTTATAGTACTCCCAGAAAGCATCAATTATTTTATCATTTTTCGGTTTTATTAAGACTGCTGCTGTAGAATTTGTGATTTTGGCTCTTGTATAATACATTCTATACATTTGTTTACACTGGATAAAGCGTACGTTTTTGTTAACTATAATTTCGTTAGTTAAGTTCCAACACTCACTCCATCTTGTGCCAATATCAGTTCTTTGATTACAATAGTTTATATTTATTTTCAATTACTATTTTTCAATTCATATACTTAATTTAAACTCACAAAAATGAATGTATAGAGTTGAAATGGAATTGACCCGAGCCCTGTAATCTACAGTAAAACTTGCATTGAATGGAGAATATCTTGTTGCTTGACTTTATGTATCTTTACCATTCTACAAGAGCTTTAGAATGATTATGCCCATAAAAAATACTTTCTAAACACTTCTTCCCTGATTTGTTTTGGTCAAGGTCAGTTTCTCACTAGAGGAAGTTTAATCAAAATACTACACACGCGAGCACACGCACACCGTCGAGGTAGAGAGGAGACACACACACCGTCGAGGTAGAGAGGAGACACACACACCGTCGAGGTAGAGAGGAGACACACGCACACCGTCGAGGCAGAGAGGAGACACACGCACACCGTCACACACACCGAGGCAGAGAGGAGACACACGCACACCGTCGAGGTAGAGAGGAGACACACACACGTCGAGGTAGAGAGGAGACACACACATCGTCGAGGTAGAGAGGAGACACACACACACGTCGAGGTAGAGAGGAGACACACACACACCGTCGAGGTAGAGAGGAGACACACACACACCGTCGAGGTAGAGAGGAGACACACACACATCACACCGTCGAGGTAGAGAGGAGACACACACACCGTCGAGGTAGAGAGGAGACACACACACACCGTCGAGGTAGAGAGGAGACACACACACCGTCGAGGTAGAGAGGAGACACACACATCGTCGAGGTAGAGAGGAGACACATACAGACTGTCGAGGTAGAGAGCAGACACACACACACCGGTGAGGTAGAGAGCAGACACACACACACCGGCGAGGTAGAGAGCAGACACACACACCGATGACTCGTGACTCAGTGGAGGAAGGGGAGGACCATCCTCCTCATTGAATTTCTGAAAAATATAAATAGTGAAACATAGATAAAGTTATCATTTTTAGATGAAACTAATAAATATATTCACAAAATAATTGATTATTAAAACACTGTTTTGCAATGAAGGTCATGACAACTTCCTGAGGAAGTCCTCCAACCTATCAGAGCTCTTGCAGCATAAACTACATGTACATGTCCACCCTATCAAAGGAATAGATAATTTTTCTAGTACTGAAAGCATAACCTACAGCTAGCTAGCACTGCAGTGCATAAAATGTGGTGAGTAGTTGACTCAAAGAGGGAGAAAGACAAAAGTTGAACAGTTTTGACCAAAGGAGAAGAAAGAGAGAGAGAGCAAGAGCATTTTTTTTCACTTAACATTACTTAGCTAGTGAATGCAGCTAGCTAGTTTAGCCTACTTCAATACTCGGCTCAAATAGAGAGGGATGCTATGTTACCTAGCTGGCTAATGCTATCCAACACTGGAACTTTTCCAAGTCAAAGTAAGCTTTTGGTTTGATTAATTTATTGTCACCTCCGTGGATGTAACTGGTAAACTGCTTGCTAACTATACACTGGACTGCATGATTGTAGCTACTATAACACATTCGTTCTATTAACAATGTTGTTGACTTGACGTTAGCTAATATGGTGACAACGATGTAGGCTGTGTGTTGCCGTTATAATATGAAGGTTTGGCTTGTAAAGTTTTTTTTGTTGCCTAGTCACAGACAGCTGAAGTCCACAAGCGAAGGCAAAAGGTGAGGAGGAGGAGAGCACGTGGATGAGAGAAGGAATTATACAACGATCAAAGGGATCAC